>NC_060139.1:930488245-930790249 GCF_021461385.2 Schistocerca piceifrons | reverse complement strand
TCGTCTTTGGTCCCGTTGTTGCAGGATCTTTTCCGGCCCAGCGATGTCGGAGATTTGATGTTTTACTGGCTTCCTGATGCTCATGGTACACTCGTAAAACGGTCGTACAGGAAAATCTCCACTTCATCGCTATGTCGGAGATGCTGTGTACCATCGCTCGTGCGCCGACTATAACACCACGTTCAAACTCATTTAAATCTTGATAATGTGCCATTGTAGCAGCAGTAACCGATCTAACAACTGCTGTGTTGTTTTATTTAGCCGTTGTCGACCGCGGCGCCGTCTTCTGCCTGTTTACATATCTCTGTATTTGAACACGTATGCCTATACGAGTTTCTTTGGCGCTTCAGTGTAATTTAACATGAACACCCGGTGGATAGATATTTTGAGCGTAGTTACGTCTCAAGTTTACTTTTCTTTGTAAAATACATTGTACTACAAATATATTGAAAATAGATGTGACAGATCAAAGCTAAATAATTAGAAATATGAATAGTATACAGTATTACTTAAATTTTCTTACATATTTGTGATCACACGCAAAAGTATATAACAAAACTGAAATCATGTTCGCTTCTCAAGGAAGTTCAACATCAACTTCCGCTTTCCATGTATACCAATAGAGTAATTTATCGGTTTCAGAAAATGTAGCACAATCGAACTGTCAAGTGGAGTGCAAAAGAAATGCAGATAACAGCTGTTCGGGTCTACACAACTAATAATTCGCGACTGAGTGCTTACACCGCAGTTACGTGATCGGGCCATAGTTGCAGAAAATTACGACATTAAAGACACTGAGGTGACAAAAGTCATGGGATACGTCTTAATATCGTGTTTGGCCTACTTTTCCACGGCGTAGTGCAGCAACTCTACGTGACAATCGTTGGAAGTCCTTTGCAGAAATATTGAGCCATGCTGCCACCATAGCCGTCCATAATTGCGAAAGTGTTGCCGGTACACATTTTGTGACCTTCCGATTACGTCCCACAAATGTTCAATGGAATTCATGTCTGGAAACCACGAACTGTCCAGAATGTTCTCCAAACCAATCGCAAACATTTGTGGCCTGGAGACATGGCACATTGCCATCCATGAAATTTCCATCGTTGTTTGAAAACATGATGTCTATGGCTTCATATGGTCTCCAAGTAGCCGAACATAACCATTTCCAGTCAATCATCTGTCAGTTAGACAGAGGACACAGTGTGTGTCACATGTATCACAGCCCTCACCATTATGGAGCCACCATCAGCTTGCGCAGTGCCCTGTTGAAAACTTGGGTCAATGGCTTCGTGGGGTCTTCGCAGCACTCGAAACCTACTATCAACTCTTACCAGCTGACATCGGGACTCACTAGGCCAAAGTATTCCAATCGTATAGCGTCCAACCGACATGATCACGAGCCCAGGAGAGGTGCTGCAGGCGATGTCATCCTGTTAGCAAAGGCACTCGCATCGGTCGTCTGCTGCCATAGTCCATTACCGCAAAATTTCGTCGCACAGTTCCAACAAATACGTTCGTCGTACGTCCCACAGCGGTTTCTGCGGTTAATTCACGCAGTGTTGCTTGTCTGTTGTCTCTACGGAAATGCCGCTGCTGTCGGTCGTTAAGTGAAGGGCGTCGGCTGCTTTGCCCGTGTTGAGAGGTAATGCCTGAAATTTGGTATTATCAGTACACTGGGACTGAAATGTCCCACACGCCTAGTTCCAATTACCATTCCGCGTTCCAAGTCTGTTGACTCTTGTCGTGCGGTCACAATAACGTCGGAATCCTTTTCACATGAACCGCCTGAGAGCAAATGACAGCTCCGCCAATGCACTGCCCTCTTATACCTTGTGTACGCGATATACCGCCGTATGCATATGGGCATATCGCTATCCCATGACTTATCATATCGGTTTAATACCTACCAGCAACATATCTCTTGACGTGTCGACATGAGGTCTGCTAAATTAATCTGAGACTTGAAATTTTCATTTAGTAAGCAAGCCAGGATAAAGCTTAGCTGGCTGTTTATCAAGGAGTGTCTTGCTGGGTGGGAGAGTGGCTATGTACGTAGAAAATAGCATTCCCTTTGAGTCCATAAATGTATCACGACAGTGCACTGAACAGATATTTGAATGTTGTGCAGGGGCAGTTGAATTTAGTGAAATTAAACTTCTAATTGTTGTTTATAGGTCCCCTAACTCCGACTTCGAGCATTTCTGCTCAAGCTAGACAGTGTTCTTGATTCAATTTGTAGGAAGTACCAGAAATTAGTTACATTTGTTGACTTCCATATTAATTTTGTATATGATGGTGCAAGAAAAAGAATGTTGGTACATCTCCTAAATTCATATGAACTGATGCAGACTATCTTTTTTCCAACTAGGGTGCAGGGGAACAGTAGCACAGCCATAGACAATATTTTTATTCAATCTTCATTACTGGATGAACATTCTGTTAGTAAGAACGTGAATGGACTTTCAGGCCATGACTCACAAGTTTTAACATTAAAAGGCTTTTGTACCCAAACCAGTGTCATATTTAATTACTAACTATGTAGTAACGTTAATCCAACAGCAATAGAGAGTTTTTTAAACCTTGTCAAGGAACAAGAGTGGCAGGATATTTATAGTGCCGATAACATAGATGATAAATACAATCTTTTAGAACAAAGTGGAAATTAATTACTAAAATGTTAGAAGTAGTCAAAATCAAGCAACAGTAGTCCATTACAAACTGTACTGAAAGACGCTGATAAATGTTATTAGGAAGGCGAAGAGTATGTGGTATGCAAATAGAATACCTAATTCACAGGATAAAATTAAAACCATATGGTCAGTTGTGAAGGAAGTGTCTGGACAGCAGCACAAGGTCGACGATATAAAGTCAGTTTGTAGTAAAAATATTTCTGTCACCGAAAAATGAGATATATGTACAGTATTTAACAATCATTTTCTTATCATTGCTGGCGAATTAAATAAAAATTTGGTTTCTACAAGAAATCATATAACTTTCTTGGCAAATGCCTTTCCTAATGGATGTCTGAAATACTCCCCCGTGATACAGACAAGAGGGAGATTGAGTCAATAATTAAATCACTGAAGACTAAGGACTTTCATGGTTATGATGGAGTGTCTAGCAGAATATTAAAGTACTGTGCTGTACACGTTAGCCCAGTATTTAGCCATATTTGTTATTTTTCCTTTAGGTATGGTCAGTTTCCTGAGCGATTAAAATACTCAGTTAGTAAAGCCGCTTTATAAAAATGGGAAAAAGGACAATGTAGATAATTTTAGACCTATTTCTATGCCACCAACGTTTGCAAAAGTTATTGAAAAGGCTGTGTGTGTAAGGATAATTGTTCATTTCATATCACACGATTTGCTATTAAATGTACAATTCGGCTTTAGAAGTCGTTTAACAACTCCAAAAGCTATATTCCCTTTTCTCTGTGAGGTACTGGATGGGCTAAACAATAGGTTCCGAACGCTTGGCATATTTTTTGATTTAACTAAGGCATTTGATTGTGTTGATCACAAAATATTGCTCCAGAAGTTGGACCATCACGGAATACGGGAAGTAGCTCACAATTGGTTCACCTCTTACTTTAGCAACAGGTTGAAAAAGGTCATTATTGACAATGTTGGTAATGCTGTGATGTGGGGTCAGAGTAGGGTACTGTCAAGTGGCAGTGCCCCAGGGATCAGTGTTGGGGCCACTCCTGTTCCTTATTTATATAAATGATATGCCCTCTGGTATTACCAGTAACTCTAAAATATTTCTGTTTGATGACGACATTAGCTTGGTAGTAAAGGATGCTCTGAGCAACATTGGCTCGGTTTCAAATAGTGCAGTACATGACCTAAGTTCATGGCTTGTAAAAAATGAACTAAATCACAGTAAGACTCAGTTTTTACAGTTTCTAACAAACAATTCAGCGAAACCTGAAGTTTTTCACAGAATGGACATATGATTAGTGAATCTGAACAGTTCAAATTCCTAGGTGTTCAGATAGATAGTAAGCTGTCGTGGAAAGCCCATGTTCAGGATCTTGTTCAAAAACTTAATACTGCCTTTTTTACTTTGCGAACGGTATCAGAAATGAGTGAAAGTTCGACACGAAAATTATTTTGCTTATTTTCATGCGCTTATGTCGAATGGTATTATATTTTGGGGTAACTCTTCCGATTCTAAAAGGATATTCTTGGCTCACAAACGGGCGGTTCGGGCAATAAGTGGTGTGAGTTCATGAACCTCTTGTCCACCCCTGTTCACGAGACTGGGTATTTGGACAATGGCCTCTCAATATGTATATTCCTTACTGCGATTTCTTATTAACAATATTAGCTTATTGCCAAGAATAAGCAGCTTTCACTCGGTTAATACTCGACAGAATGCAGACCTGCATTTGGGTCGGACTTCTTAACACTTGTGCAAAAAGGTGTGCAGTATACTGCTGCGTCCATTTTCTATAAGCTACCACACGAATTCAAAAATCTTAGCAGTAATCCACGCGTTTTCAAATCGAAACTGAAGAGTTTCCTGATGGGTCACTCCTTTATTCTGTCGAGGACTTCCTTGAAAAATTAAGCTGATTCTTGTTGTATTGTTGATTGCGTTTACTTAAACTTATGGAGTGACTTTTCTCGGGTTCATAAACATTTATTTTTATCTGTTATTACTTTTACGTTGTAATTTACTGACACCTTCTGTGACCTCGGAAATTTGCTCCTCAATTTGGTCTTACGGAAATTGACGAGTAAATAAATAAATAAATAAGCGGTTGTTAGGAGCCGAAATCGGAGCTCACCTAGTATGTCCTGCTGAGGCAACCACTTGCTGACCATCACGTTTGGTGGCTGTCCAGGTAGGGTCTTGTTCTCCCACTTCCAGAGGACGCGCTGTGGGAGTTCCCGAAAGGCGTCCAGGAAGGCCTGGACTTTCTGCCACGGCAAACCGCTGCTCCTGACATTGGATCCCAGACTCATGTATATCAGACCGTGCTCTGCCCCGTCAATAAACTCCTGGATATCCTGGAACAGCCACGAGAATATACAACCAATGTCAGTTCAAATGGTTCAAATGGCTCTGAGCACTATGGGACTTAACTTCTGAGGTCATCAGTCCCCTAGAACTTACAACTACTTAAACCTAACTAACCTAAGGACATCACACAAATCCATGCCCGAGGCAGGATTCGAACCTGCGACCGTAGCAGTCGCGCGTTTCCGGACTGAAGCGCCTAGAACCGCTCGGCCACCGCGGCCGGCCCCAATGTCAGTTCTTTGGTTTGAAGTACTGAAACATACACTCCCAGAAAAGAAATGCGACATTCTCAAAATCAAGTTCATTTTAGTGACAAGTGACAGATAGTCTATAACTGTAGGAATGTATGATAAAAAATTAAGTCCAAATAAAACACATATTTCGCACAGAGGGTGACCAAACAGTCGTACGGATACACAGAGTGCAAAGCAGGCGAATATTCTTGTGTGTAAACGACCATAAAGGTACCGAACGGCATCCTGCGATCGATTATCGTAAGCAGCTTGGGCCTTTTGTTCTGATTCGGCAATGGTTCTTGTAGGCCCTGGAGAACGAGTGAGTCCCCAGTTCATCATGTGTGATACGTTTTTCGTTGGCAAGAGATCTGGTGATCCTGCTGGCCAGGGCAGTTTTATACCGCAAAGGGCACCTTCCCTCGCAGCAACCGTATGTGGAGTGCACTGTCATGCTGCAGGTCATCACCTTCCTGTCGCAGAAACAGAAGTAGCACGGGGATAAAAACCTGTGCAAAGTAACAGGCACTGGTTACTGTAGGCTGCAGAAATACCAAGTGTGAGCGCGAGCTGTAACTGGTGGCTCCTCACAACATGAAGCCGGGGGTGGGACCTCTGTGTCGTCGGCAAATGCACTATGGAATAGGCCACTCTCCAGGTGTACATCGTACATATGTACGAGGGCTATTCAGAAAGTAGGGAACGTTTTGGCATTAAAAAAACTAAGTGCAAGAAGTGTATTTTATTATACATCTGAAAGAGCGACTGACATACTACTTTTCCACTTAGTCACCAAACACATTGAGGCACTTATAGCGGTGGACAAGATCTGAAATACCTTCGTCGTAAAATTCTTCCACCTGAGCGTTCAGCCAGTGAGTCACGCCCGCCTGGAGTTCCACGTCGTCACCAAAGCAGTGCGTTGCAAGCCAGTTCTTCATCTTGGGAAACAAGTGGAAGTCGCTTGGTGCAAGATCGGGGCTGAAGGGCGGATGAGAGAAAATTTCCCATTTGAATGCATTAAGGAGTTCTGTAATGCGGTTTGCCGTGTGAGGTCGGGCATTGTCGTGCAAAAACAAAATTTTGGACGTCAGCTTTCCTCGGCGTTTGTTTTGAAGTGATCTTCTAAGGCTGTGCAACGCTTGACAGTACCAGGCAGAATTTATGGTTGCTCCACGTTCGAGAAAATCAATAAGAAGCACACCTTGCCTATCTCAAAACAGTGTCACCATCAACTTCCTTGCTGACAAGGTTTGCAAACATTTTCTTAGTTTTTGGGGGGACCCTGTGTGCTACACTCAATGGACTGTAATTTTGTCTCGCAATTGACGTGTTTCACCCAAGTCTCGTCACCGGTTACAATTCGATCCAGTAATGAATCACCATGTTTGTGGTAGGCCTCCAGAAATGTCAACGTTGTCCCCATTCGCTGTTCTCTATGGTGCTCTGTAAGCATTTTGGGCACCCGTCGGGCACAATATTTGTGGTAGCTTAGCTTTTGAGTGACAATTTCAAATAACAAAGTCCGTGAAACTTGTGGAAAAGAAAGCGAAAGCTCCATTATTGTGAAGCGACGGTTTTCACGAATCGTTCCATCAACTTTAGCGACAAGATAGTCAGCCACAATGCTCGGGCGTCCACTCTTCTCTTCATTATGAACGTTGTTTCGGCCATTTTTAAACCGAATGCACCATTTCCGGACGAAACATTCACTCATTACGTTATTTCCGTACACTTCGCACAGTTCATGATAAATTTCTGTAGGTTTTAGGTGTTTTGCCAACAAAACCGTATCACAGACCGCACCTCACAACTGGCGGGATTTTCGAATGTAGCGCACATTTCAGATTCGAATATCGAAAAAAACCAGAAGCGCAGAGACGGCCCCGCTGTCGCAGATGGATTCCGACTGAGCTGCTGAGCACGCACATACGAAAATATATGGGATCAGCGCGTGCCTAGCGGCGTCAGACGGAAACGTTCCCTACTTTCTGAATAGCCCTCGTACGTCCATCACTCGCATGCAGTCAGAAACTACTCTCATCATTGAATACAGAAAAGCGCCATTCTACTCTTAAGTCAACTCTTTCACGACAGAAGAGTAGCCCAGATTGTCGGTGTCGTGGTGTCAGATTGGCCAGATCCACAAATGTTGTTAGTCCTGTTGCAAGCAGACAATTCCCAATGGTCATTTGAGACACTGCAGGTGCAACATGTTCCCTGTTTTCTTCCCTCGATGCTGTGCAGTCGGCCATTGCTGCTCGCACAATGGGTCGAACTTGAAGTGCGTCTGCTTTATGCAGACTCCAGAAAGTGATCAATGCGTGTGGGAATGTTCCACAGACTACTGCTGAAAGCAGAGACGCACCACCGTCTCTGGACCTAAATAAATGCAATGTATTGTGCATATATAAAACAAAGCACACCGTCTTCAGGCCACGAGCGGCCTACTGGGACCATCTGACCGCCGTGTCATCCTCAGAGGAGGATGCCGACAGGAGGGGCATGGGGTCAGCACACCGCTCTCCCAGTCGTAAGATGGTATTCTTGACCGATGCCGCTACTCTTCGATCGGTCGAGTAGCTCCTCAATTGGCATCACGAGGCTGAGTGCACCCCGAAAAACGGCAACAGCGCATGGCGGCTGGACGGTCACCCATTCAAGCGCCGGCCACACCAATAGCGCTTGACTTCGGTGATCTCACGGGAACCAGTGTATCCACTGTGGCAAGGCTGTTGCCACATTGTGCCTGTATAGGAAAAGAAATTCACTACTGTGAACTACACTATTGATGAGAAATTGCTGGAAATATTTAGGCGTAACTATCCAGAGCGTCATTACGTGGAATGACCACATAAAGCAAACAGTGGGAAAAGCAGATGCCAGGCTGAGATTCATAGGAAGAATCTTACAGAAATGTAGCTCATCCATGGAGGAAGTAGCTGACAGAGGAGATAAAGATCCAATGGAGAGCGGCGCGTTTCGTCATGGGATCATTTAGCTGGCGCGAGAGCGTTAGAGAGATGGCCAACAAACTTAATGACAAGTGTTACAAGAGAGGAATTACATACATCGCGGAGAGGTTAATTATTGAAGTTTAGAGAGACCAATTTCCGGAAATAGTTGCACGACATATTACTTAATCTCACATATACCTCTCGAAATCACCACGATGAAAAAAATCGAGAAATTAGAGCTAATACAGTGGCTTACCGGTAATTGTTCTTAGCCCGCGCCATTCGCGAGTTGAACTGGAAAAGGGGAATCAGTTTGTAGTGCTAGAAGTACCCTCCACCATGCAGGTGGATTCTAGTGTATTAATGTAGATGTGGGTTATGCGCAATATGCAGAGCAATCCATCTTCGTGAAAGCTCGCAGTGCGACCCCGTTCAAATGTCTGAAGTTGTTCAACAGGAGTACGTAGTCTTCAACCGGCTACCCGAGAATGAATGCTGCAAACACTGTTCACCTGTAAACTCAGCACATTCGCTGCACGCAGACTCAAAACAGTTAGACCTCCTGAGCGCCATCTGATCGCTGCTGGATGTGACGAATAAATAACACACTACAACACCTTTGTATGCGCATATTATACGTTCATGCAATTAAACACAGTCCTTGAATGTGTTGCACATTTTGCCAGCAGTTTATAAATTGCATCGAAAGCAGAATTTATTAAGTTTTCTTACCTGCTGACGAGTTTTCACAGCCAGTCTAACGGCAAGTGAAAATTTCACTAAAACTGCAAAACCACTTCAAATA
Source organism: Schistocerca piceifrons (assembly GCF_021461385.2). NCBI lineage: Eukaryota > Metazoa > Arthropoda > Insecta > Orthoptera > Acrididae > Schistocerca > Schistocerca piceifrons. The sequence goes on along the minus strand of NC_060139.1, from coordinate 930,781,223 downwards.
TTCAAAACGTACGACCTGACGGTATATTATATACTCTAGTAGCAGCAGGGAAATGTTAAATCAGTCATACTCTGATGCAGCCATCCGCCATGGTTTATTTATGGACTACAGTTGATAACTAATGAATCGGAACCAGATTAGGTATTAAAGGATTTACATGAGGAAATGACTGAATGAAAATTTATAGTTAAAAGAAACATGCTCGTTGACACTTTCAAGGTAAATATGAACAATGTACAACGTGCGAAGCACGAGCAACGTCTATGTATGGTGAAAATCATGCTATTCCACGCACTGTTGCGGGAATGAAAGGTCTCTTTCTAAGTACTGTCATTTTATTTCTGATTAAGTACATAATAGTCTATGGCTATAGATGGACAACGTGGACTGATAAAGTACGAAATCAAGAGATGCTAGAAGTGTAAATGGGAGATTTCCTCACTGGAGATGCACGAAATGTTTAGAGAGATGTAGACAAAAGTCGATAGTGCCGCACTCCCTGAATGATCATGTGAAACACTGACAACATATCTAGTAGTGAAACGAATTGCTTCTTGATGGATTGAGTTTTAAATGATTTTCTTTGAGCATTTACATTTTTCCAAGATCTTTTCAATGAATAGACTCATGATCTAGCTGATATTAATATTCTTCTCCTATTTCCTCTTCTATCTTTTCATGACTTCTCGTTCAGTTCCTCTATTGTGGGTGCTTAGTTAGTGTTTAATCTTTCCACCTCTTTCTTGGTCTACCTTTTGATCATTTGCTTATTGGTCGATAATTCATTGCTCTTGACGCATTCTGTTCACATTCATTCTTGTGACATGACCTGTCGATTTATTTCTATATTCCTTCATCTGATCATTTATGCTTTTAAGTCCTAATTATAGTCTGATTGTTGTATTCCTTGTATCAGATAGTCTATAGCTACCTGCTCTTCTTAAAAATATTTCTTTTGTGTTAGCAGAAGAGCCAACACCGTGTTAGCTCAAGCAGGCTAGCTTGAGGAGGGAAGAACTATATTGACGTGAGGTCTGGAACATGACAAGGAATGAGAATTCAGAAAGCGGACGTAATTAGTTAACTTTAATCCATTAATGATGAACGTCGCTCTTGACGGTGCATGATTCACAATATTATCTGTTCAGAATACATTCTTGAAGAATATGGCGCCTTGCTAGGTCGTAGCAAATGACATAGCTGAAGGCTACGCTAAACTGTCGTCTCTGCAAATGAGAGCGTATGTAGGCAGTGAACCATCCCTAGCAAAGTCGGCTGTACAACTGGGGCGAGTGCTAGGGAGTCTCTGTAGACTAGACCTGCCGTGTGGCGGCGCTCGGTCTGCAATCACTGATAGTGGCGACACGCGGGTCCGACGTATACTAACGGACCGCGGCCGATTTAAAGGCTACCACCTAGCAAGTGTGGTGTCTGGCGGTGACACCACAATTTCTGCGTCTTGGATTCGTGATTTACGTTTAGCTGTTAGTGTCCAAGACTCACTGTCATAAAGCACGGATGGTACTGCCATTGTTTTACAGAATTTGATTAGGGTTTTATTCCTCACTTTTCTATTCAGTTCTACGTACATGGTCCCAGTAACATAAATGAATATTTTAAATTCTTTTGACATATCTTTTTAGTCTGCCGAGGAGACGGTATTTCTCAAACAGCAGACGTAATTCAGTGCCCCGAACTTCTAGCCGTTTGTTACAATTTTGCATAAGGCGAGACTGGGTCCTGGCATTCAATACCCGTGAACCCACAGCAGACGTAATTCAGTGCCCCGAACTTCTAGCCGTTTGTTACAATTTTGCATAAGGCGAGACTGGGTCCTGGCATTCAATACCCGTGAACTGGGTTACGGCCTAATGCCCATACAACAAAAACCAGCAGTGTGTTTGTATCGTTATGAAAGTTCCACATAGGAAGAAAGAATATAAAACACTGATTACCTTCGGCAATGGCTTCGTCTGCGTCTGCACATGGATACCAGTGATCTCCAGGATATTGGGTAAAAGGGGGCGAGGGTAGTCGACGGAAAAGTGGCTGTTGATGATGAGGAGGCTCACGTTTCGCTCCGTCTCGTGCACTGGCGGTGGTCCCGGTCCGAAGTACTGCCTCATGATCGCCTCCTGGGTCGGCTGTATCTGGAAGTACCACATGTAGCAGAATCTCAGCTGGAAGTAGGCGTTGTACGCGCGCTGCCAGAAGCTCATATGGTCGGAGTACCCGACCCAGACGTCGGGCGAGTAGGCCGGGTTCATAAGGTTGCCCATGGCGTGGTAGACGGGCGCGAACGCCGGCAGCGTGATCATGCCCACCAGCGGAGGCGATCCCGCGTTGTGGATCAGGCCGAAGAAAGCCTGGGATGGCATCCGCTCCATGATCACCAAGTCGAAGTTGTCTCGCTTGCTGTAAAGATAAATGGATATTTTTAGCGAAAATTACTTTTTGAATGATGGTTTTGGTTCAAAATGGTTCAAATGGCTCTGAGCACTATGGGACTTAACTTCTCAGGTCATCAGTCCCCTAAAACGTACTACTACTTAAACATAACTAACCTAAGGACGTCAAACACATCCATGCCCGAGGCAGTATTCGAACCTGCGACCGTAGCGAGCCTGTAGCGCCTAGAACAGCTCGGCCACCCCTGCCGGCGAATGATGGTTTCTTAAATTTTAAATGAGGAAGAAAGGTTAGTGTTCGTAACCTACAGAGTTTACTTGAATGACACCATCTTTAAACATTGGTAGTTTCGATGTAAAAAATTATTTTCTACACTGAAACATTTCGAACGAAGCACAATTTCTAGAATCGTCGTTGGTAAAATAACCTTCATAAGGACTGTGACACCATTTTACAAATACTTGAATTTGACGGTATCATTATTTGGAGAGGATCCTAATTCCTCAATGTAATACACTGCGGGGAACAGAGAGCGCCGAGCGGTTCTAGGCGCTACAGTCTGGAACCGCGCGACTGCTACGGTCGCAGGTTGGAATACTGCCTCGGGCATGGATGTGTGTGATGTCCTTAGGTTAGTTAGGTTAAGTAGTTCTAAGTTCTAGGGGACTGATGACCTGAGAAGTTAAGTCCCATAGTGCTCAGAGCCATTTGAACCATATGATTTGAACAGAGAGCAGCAGCAGGGGTGAATAATATCCATTTCTAGGTGGCACTGTACCTAGTTTCCTGTCGACAATACGATTCCCTATCAAACATTTTCGAGATACGTAACAATCTTGATTTGCAGCAAAAGTGATAATACTTGAAGGAGTCGAAAGTGATAATCCACAAGAGTGTATTTTGAGTTACTGCATGTCGTGTGTATGGTTAAACTGGAAGGCAAGGACATAAACAAAAAAGGATAAAAGGATGTATTTACAGCACTAAATATGGAACTAATTATCATTTGCACGTATCACATTTGGAAACACATCACATCGGTTAAAGTGACAAGGCAAATCCTCAGTAAACTGAGGAATATTAGGACTTTTTATTTATTTTATTTTACACGTCTAGTTTCGTAGGACCAAACTGAGGAGCAAATTACAACATAAAAGTACTAACAGATGAAGTAAAATGTTTATGAATTCAAAAAAAGACAAGGAATATATGTTAACGTAATCAAAAATACCCCTCCCCCCCCCCCACCATGAACCATGGACCTTGCCGTTGGTGGGGAGGCTTGCGTGCCTCAACGATACAGATAGCCGTACCGTAGGTGCAACCACAACGAAGGGGTATCTGTTCAGAGTGTGGTTCCTGAAGAGGAGCAGCAGCCTTTTCAGTAGTTGCAGGGCCAACAGTCTGGATGATTGACTGATCTGGCCGTGTAACACTAACCAAAATAGCCTTGCTGTTCTGGTACTGCGAACGGCTAAAAGCAAGGGGAAACTACAGCCGTAATTTTTCCCGACGGCATGCAGCTTTACTGTATGATTAAATGATGATGGCGTCCTCTTGCGTAAAATATTCCGGAGGTAAAATAGTCCCCCATCCGGAACTCCAGGCGGGGAATACTCAAGAGGACGTTGTTATCAGCAGAAAGAAAACTGGAGTTCTACGGATCGGAGCGTGGAATGTCAGATCCCTTAGTCGGGCAGGTCGGTTAGAAAATTTAAAAACGGAAATGGATAGGTTAAAGTTAGATACAGTGGGAATTAGTGAAGTTCGGTGGCAGGAGGAACAAGACTTTTGACTTTTGGTCAGGTGAATACAGGGTTATAAATACAAAATCAAATAGGGGTAATGCAGGAGTAGGTTTAATAATGAATAAAAAATAGGAGTACGGGCAAGCTACTACAAACAGCATAGTGAACGCATTATTGTGGCCAAGATAGAAAAAAAATGGTTCAAATGGCTCTGAGCACTATGGGACTCAACTGCTGAGGTCATTAGTCCCCTAGAACTTTGAACTGCCAAGATAGACACGAAGCCCACGCCTACTACAGTAGTACAAGTTTATATGCCAACTAGCTCTGCAGATGACGAAGGAATTGATTATATGTATGATGAGATAAAAGAAATTATTCAGGTAGTGAAGGGAGACGAAAATTTAATAGTCATGGGTGACTGGAATTCAAGAGTGGGAAAAGAGAAAGAAGGAAACATAGTAGGTGAATATGGATTGGGGGAGAGAAATGAAAGAGGAAGCCGTCTGGTAGAATTTTGCGCAGAGCATAGCTTAATCATAGCTAACACTTGGTTTAAGAATCATGAAAGAAGGTTGTATACATGGAAGGTGGTATACATGGAAGAACCCTGGAGATACTAAAAGGTATCAAATAGATTATATAATGGTAAGACAGAGATTTAGGAACCAGGTTTTAAATTGTAAGACATTTCCAGGGGCAGATGTGGACTCTGACCACAATCTATTGGTTATGAACTATAGATTAAAACTGAAGACACTGCAAAAAGCTGGGAATTTAAGAAGATGGGACCTGGATAAACTGAAAGATCCAGATGTTCTACAGAGTTTAAGGGAGAACATAAGGGAACAATTGACCAATTGACAGGAATGGGGGAAAGAAATACAGTAGAAGAAGAATGGGTAACTTTGAGGAATGAAATATTGAAGGCAGCAGAGGATCAAATAGGTAAAAAGACGAGGGCTAGTAGAAATCCTTGAGTAACACAAGAAATATTGAATTTAATTTATGAAAGGAGAAAATATGAAAATGCAGTAAGTGAAGCAGGCAAAAAGGAATACAAACGTCTCAAAAATGATATCGACAATAAGTGCAAAATGGCTAAGCAGGCATGGCTAGAGGACAAATGTAAGGATGTAGAGGCTTATCTCACTAGGGGTAAGATAGATACTGCCTACAGGAAAATTAAAGACACCTTTGGAGAAAAGAGAACCACTTGCATGAATATCAAGAGATCAAATTGAAACCCAGTTCTAAGCAAAGACGGGAAAGCAGAAAGGTGGAAATAGTATATAGAGTGTATATACAAGGGCGATGTACTCGAGGACAGTATTATGGAAATGGAAGAGGATGTAGATGATGATGAAATGGGAGATATGATATTGCGTGAAGAGTTTGACAGAGCACTGAAAGACTTGAGTCGAAACAAGGCCCCGGGAGTAGACAACATTCCATTAGAACTGCTGACAGCCTTGGGAGAGCCAGTCCTGACGAAACTCTACCATCTGGTGAGCAAGATGTATGAGACAGGCGAAATACCCTCAGACTTCAAGAAGAATATAATAATCCCAATCCCAAAGAAAGCAGGTGTTGACAGATATGAAAATTACCGAACTATCAGTTTAATAAGTCACAGCTGCAAAATACTAACGCGAATTCTTTACAGACGACTGGAAAAACTGGCAGAAGCCGACCTCGGGGAAGATCAGTTTGGATTCCGTAGGAATGTTGGAACACGTGAGGCAATACCGACCCTACGACTTATCTTAGAATAAAGATTAAGGAAAGGCAAACCTGCGTTTCTAGCATTTGTAGACTTAGAGAAAGCTTTTGACAATGTTGATTTTAATACTCTCTTTCAAATTATGAAGGTGGCAGGGGTAAAATACAGTGAGCGAAAGGCTATTTACAATTTGTACAGAAAGCAGATGGCAGTTTTAAGAGTCGAGGTGTATGAAAGGGAAGCAATGGTTGGGAAGGGAGTGAGACAGGGTTGTAGCCTATCCCCGATGTTATTCAATCTGTATATTGAGCAAGCAATAAAGGAAACAAAAGAAAAGTTCGGAGTAGTTATTAAAATCCATGGAGAAGAAATAAAAACTTTGAGGTTCGCCGATGACATTGTAATGTCGTCGAGCAGCTGCGCAAATCTATAGACCTATATCTCTGACGCCGATCTGTTGTAGAATTTGAGAACATGTTTTTTGCTCGAGTATCATGTCGTTTTTGTAAACCCAGAATCTGCTCTGTAGGAATCAACATGGATTCCGGAAACAGTGATCGTGTGAGACCCAATTCGCTTTATTTGTTCATGAGACCCAGAAAATATTAGATACAGACTCCCAGGTAGATGCTATTTTCCTTGACTTCCGGAAGGCGTTCGATACAGTTCCGCACTGTCGCCTGATAAACAAAGTAAGAGCCTACGGAATATCAGACCAGCTGTGTGGCTCGATTGAAGAGTTTTCAGCAAACAGAACACAGCATGTTGTTATCAATGGAGAGACGTCTACAGACGTTAAAGTAACTTCTGGCGTGCCACAGGGGAGTGTTATGGGATCATTGCTTTTCACAATATATATAAATGACCTAGTAGATAGTGTCGGAAGTTCCATGCGGCTTTTCGCGGTTATGCTGTAGTATACAGAGAAGTTGCAGCATTAGAAAATTGTAGCGAAATGCAGGAAGATTTGCAGCGGATAGGCACTTGGTGCAGGGAGTGGCAACTGACCCTTAACATAGACAAATGTAATGTATTGCGAATACATAGAAAGAAGGATCCTTTATTGTATGATTATATGATAGCGGAACAACACTGGTGGCAGTTACTTCTGTAAAATATCTGGGAGTATGCGTGCGGAACTGGATGCTGGACTAGAAGGGATCGGTTGGTAGGACATGTTCTAAGACATCGAGGGATCACCAATTTAGTATTGGAGGGCAGCGTGGAGGGTAAAAATCGTAGAGGGAGACCAAGAGATGAGTGCACTAAGCAGATTCAAAAGGATGTAGGCTGCAGTAGGTACTGGGAGATGAAGAAGCTTGCACAGGATAGAGTAGCATGGAGACCTGCATCAAACCAGTCTCAGGACTAAAGACCACAACAACAACAACAACAATCGACAATATACCTCAGGAGTCAGATTCGATTGGATTGCGCATGGATTACTGCTAAAATTCTTGAATTCTTGTGGTAGCTTATTGAAAATGGATTCTGTAGTATACTGCACACCTTTCTGCACAAGAGTTAAGGAAGTCCGATGTAAATGCAGGTTTGATTTTTGTCGAGTATTAACTGACTGAAAGCTGCTTATTCTTGGGAATAAGCTAACATTGTTAACAGTAAGGAATATATATACACTCCTGGAAATGGAAAAAAGAACACATTGACACCGGTGTGTCAGACCCACCATACTTGCTCCGGACACTGCGAGAGGGCTGTACAAGCAATGATCACACGCACGGCACAGCGGACACACCAGGAACCGCGGTGTTGGCCGTCGAATGGCGCTAGCTGCGCAGCATTTGTGCACCGCCGCCGTCAGTGTCAGCCAGTTTGCCGTGGCATACGGAGCTCCATCGCAGTCTTTAACACTGGTAGCATGCCGCGGCAGCGTGGACGTGAACCGTATGTGCAGTTGACGGACTTTGAGCGAGGGCGTATAGTGGGCATGCGGGAGGCCGGGTGGACGTACCGCCGAATTGCTCAACACGTGGGGCGTGAGGTCTCCACAGTACATCGATGTTGTCGCCAGTGGTCGGCGGAAGGTGCACGTGCCCGTCGACCTGGGACCGGAACGCAGCGACGCACGGATGCACGCCAAGACCGTAGGATCCTACGCAGTGCCGTAGGGGACCGCACCGCCACTTCCCAGCAAATTAGGGACACTGTTGCTCCTGGGGTATCGGCGAGGACCATTCGCAACCGTCTCCATGAAGCTGGGCTACGGTCCCGCACATCGTTAGGCCGTCTTCCGCTCACGCCCCAACATCGTGCAGCCCGCCTCCAGTGGTGTCGCGACAACCGTGAATGGAGGAACGAATGGAGACGTGTCGTCTTCAGCGATGAGAGTCGCTTCTGCCTTGGTGCCAATGATGGTCGTATGCGTGTTTGGCGCCGTGCAGGTGAGCGCCACAATCAGGACTGCATACGACCGAGGCACGCAGGGCCAACACCCTGCATCATGGTGTGGGGAGCGATCTCCTACACTGGCCGTACACCACTGGTGATCGTCGAGGGGACACTGAATAGTGCACGGTACATCCAAACCGTCATCGAACCCGTCGTTCTACCATTCCTAGACCGGCAAGGGAACTTGCTGTTTCAACAGGACAATGCACGTCCGCATGTATCCCGTGCCACCCAACGTGCTCTAGAAGGTGTAAGTCAACTACCCTGGCCAGCAAGATCTCCGGATCTGTCCCCCATTGAGCATGTTTGGGACTGGATGAAGCGTCGTCTCACGCGGTCTGCACGTCCAGCACGAACGCTGGTCCAACTGAGGCGCCAGGTGGAAATGGCATGGCAAGCCGTTCCACAGGACTACATCCAGCATCTCTACGATCGTCTCCATGGGAGAATAGCAGCCTGCATTGCTGCGAAAGGTGGATATACACTGTACTAGTGCCGACATTGTGCATGCTCTGTTGCCTGTGTCTATGTGCCTGTGGTTCTGTCAGTGTGATCATGTGATGTATCTGACCCCAGGAATGTGTCAATAAAGTTTCCCCTTCCTGGGACAATGAATTCACGGTGTTCTTATTTCAATTTCCAGGAGTGTATATTGAAAGGCCAATATCAAAATACCCAGACTCGTGAACAGGGATTGAGAAGAGGTTCGTTAACTTTCACCACTGATTGCCCGAACCGCCCATTTTGAGCCAAAAATATCCTTTTAGAATGGGAAGAGTTACCCCAAAATATAACACCATACGACATAAGCGAATGTAAATAAGCAAAGTAGACTACTTTTCGTGTCGAATTATCACTTACTGCAAGTACCGCTCGAATAGTAAAAATGGCAGCATTAAGTCTTTGAACAAGATCCTGAACGTTGGCTTTCAACGACAGTCTACTATCTATCTGAACACCCAGAAATCAGAAGCGCTCAGTTTCACTAACCATACTCCCATTATATAAAATTAAAACGTCTTGTTTTGTTGAATTGTGCATTAGAAACTATAGAAACTGAGTCCTACTGTGATTTAGCGTTAGTTTATTTTCTATAAGCCATGAACTAATGTCCTGAACTTATGTCTTGAAACAGCGCCAGCGTTGTTCACAACATCCTTAAGTACCAAGCTAGTGTCATCATCAAACAGAAATACACTACTGGCCATTAAAATTGCTACACCAAGAAGAAATGCAGACGACAAACGGGTATTGATTCGACAAATATATTATACTAGAACTGACATGTGATTATACTTTCACGCAATTTGGGTGCATAGATCCTGAGAAATCAGTACCCAGAACAACCACCTCTGGGCGTAATAACGGCCTCGATACGCCTGGGCAATGAGTCAAACAGAGCTTGGATGGCGCGTACAGGTACAGCTGCCCATGCAGCTTCAACACGATACCACAGTTCATCAACAGTAGTGAAACGCGTTTTGTGACGAGCCAGTTGCTCGCCCACCATTGACCAGACGTTTTAAATTGGTGAGAGATCCGGAGAATGTTATGGCAAGGGCAGGAGTCCAACATTTCCTGTATCCAGAAAGGCCCGCACAGGACCTGCAACATGCCGTCGTGCATTATCCTGCTGAAATGTAGAGTTTCGCAGGGATCGAATGAACGGTAGAGCCACGGGTCGTATCACACCTGAATTGTAACATCCACTGTTCATAGTGCCGTCAATGCAAACAAGAGGTGACCGAGACGTGTAACCAATCGCGCCCCATACCATCACGCTGGGTGATACGCCAGTATGGCGATGAGGAATACACGCTTCCAGTGTGCGTACACCTCGATGTCGCCGAACACGGATGCAATCACCATGATGCTGTAAACAGAACCTGGATTCATCCGAAGAAATGACGTTTTGCCATTCGTGCACCCAGGATCGTCGTTGAGTACACCATCGCAGGCGCTTCTGTCTGTGATGCAGCGTCAAGGGTAGCCGCATCCATGGTCTCCGAGCTGATAGTCCATGCTGCTGCAAACGTCGTCGAACTGTTCGTGCAGATGGTTGTTGTCTTGCAAACGTCCCCATCTGTTGACTCAGGGATCGAGACGTGGCTGTACGATCCGTTACAGCCATGCGGATAAGATGCCTGTCATCTCGACTGCTAGTGATACGAGGCCGTTGGGATCCAGCACGGCGCTCGGTATTACCCTCCTGATCCCACCAATTCCATATTCTGCTAACAGTCATTGGATCTCGACCAACGCTAGCAACAATGTCGCGATGCGATTAGCCTCAATCGCGATAGGCTACAATTCGTTCTTTATCAAAGTCGGAAACGTGATGGTACGCATTTCTCCTCCTTACACGAGGGATCACAACAACGTGTCACTGGGCAACGCCAGTCAACCGTTGTTTGCGTATGAGAAATCGGTTGGAAACTTTCCTCATGTCAGCACGTTGTAGGTCTCGCCTCCGGCACCAACCTTGTGTGAATGCTCTGAAAAGCAAATCATTTCCATATCACAGCATCTTCTTACTGTCGGTTAAATTTCGCGTGAGTAGCACGTCATGTTCGTGGTGTAGCAATTTTAATGGCCAGTAGTGCATTTTAGAGTCACCTGTAATACTAGAGGGCATATCATTTATATAAATAAGGAACTGCAAAGGCCCCAGCACTCATCCCCAGGGCACCCCCATTGAACCGTGCCCCATTCAGACGCCACATCATAGCCATTCTCAACACTGTGGAGAATAACCTTTTGCTGTCTGTTATTACAGTAAGAGGTGAACCAATTATGAGCTACTCCCCGTATTGCATAATGGTGCAACTTCTGGAGTAACAATTTGTAATCAAATGCTTTAGTTAAAAGGATGTCTAGACTTCTAAATCTTTTGTTTAAGCCATCCTGTACCTCACAGAGAAAAGAGAATATAGCATTTTCAGTTGTTAAACCACTTCTAAAACCAAACTGTACATTTGATAGCAAATTACGTGAAATAAAATCATCAGTAACCCCTACAAACACAGTCTTTTCAGAAACTTTAGCAAACACTGATGGCATAGGAACAGGACTAAAATCGTGTACGTTATCCGTTTCCCCCATTTTATAATGCGGCTTTATTACTGGGTACTTCAGTCGTTCAGGAAACTGACCGTTCTTAAAGCAAAAATTACAAATATGGCTAAGTACAGGGCTAACAAATGCATCCCAGTACTTTATTATTCTGCTAGATACTCCATTATATCCATGAGGGTTCTTAGGCTTCTGTGATTTAGTTATTGACTCTATCTCCCCCTTGCCAGTATCACAGAAGTGTGTTTCAGACATCAGTCTCCGAAATGCATTTTCCACAGGAGTTGTATGATTCCGTGTAGAAACAAAGTTTTTACTTAATTCACCAGAAATGCTCAGGAAGTGGTTGTTAAGTACTGTACATATATCTGACTTAACACTAACAGAAACATTTTTACTGAGAACTGACTTTATATCGTTGACGTTGTGCTCCTGACCAGACACTTCCTTCACGGCTGACATTATGGTTTTAATTTTATCCTGTGAATTAGCTATTCTATTTACTGAGAAGAAGCGGCACTGGATGCGGAAACTGACAGCTGTCGGGAGAGCGGTGTGCTGAGCACATGCGCATCCATATCCGCTAAGGCTCAAGATGACATGGTAGCCGCTCGGTACCACTGGGCTTTCCGAGACCTGTTTGGACGGCGTTTGTTTTATGAGTTAAATGATGATATTTTAAGTTGTTAACTTAATTTAAACGTTGTTATAAGTTTTAAAACAATTTAAAAAATTAAAGCTTACCCAGAGGAAGGATCGAAGCTGGACCAGCCACGTGGCAAGCAAGTCTGCTGGAGCTGCAGCTACTTCGCTGTACTGCCATAGCATATAGATTGACTGGTACATGAGCTGTGAGTAAAACTTCAGATCCGTTTTCCGCGGAATGTACTCCGTTTTATAACTTTTATGGAGGTACACCCTTGAGGGATGTCAATAACGCGCTCGTCGATCTCTGGCCTGAATGCAAGCACTTATTGATAGAATTGTTGGATGTCCCCATGAAGGATGCCAAATTATGTCCAATTGGCACGTAGATCGTCAAACTCCCGAGATTGTTGGAGGGCGCTGCCCGTAATGCTTCAAATGCTTTCAGTTGGGGAGAGAACAGCGAAATTTTTGCCTGAGGTAGGGTTTGGCAAGCCCGAAGACAAGCAGTAGCAAATCTGATCGGGTGTAAGCAAACGTTATCTTGCTGCAATGTAAGCCCAAGATGGCTTGCCCTGAATGGTATAGAACACCGTTGACGTACCGTACCACTGTGCTCTAAGGGTGACGCTGATGACAACCAAAATAGTTATGCTATGGAGTGAAATGGTACCCCAGACTATCACTTCTGGGTCGTACGGCTGGCGACAGTTAGGTTGTTATCCCACCGCTTTCCGTGGTGTGTCCAATGGTCATCTGGGCTTGCTTCCTTTTTTTTGGGGTTAGAGTCTATTAGGGAATGTGATGTGTGTGACAACACAAGCAGCTAAAAAGTTGTAAGTAGGAGTCGCAGGCCCTTGTTCGAAGAACAACGTGAAGGGTGTAGAGCGAAGACGGACCTGTTACTGATGAGAGTTACCTCAGAAGCAGAATTAAATTTTTGATCGTTTATCATAGGTTGGGAAAGTCAAAACACCGGGTGATCAAAAAGTCAGTATAAATTTGAAAACTGAATAAATCACGGAATAATGTAGATAGAGAGGTACAAATTGACACACGTGCTTGGAATGACATGGGGTTTTATTAGAACCAAAAAAGATACAAAAGTTCAAAAATATTAGTAGCTTAGGTGAACAAAGGTTATGTCGTGTCGTTACGTCATCTCTCATCCTGCTGATGGTAAGCAGGACGATGGTAATCATCGTTTTGTGAACTTTCTCGGTGTTGTATTAAACAGTCGCTGATGACAATTTTCGTCGCGACTTTATCTGTCGTTTGTTGTAGCCTTGAAGAATATGGTGGGTACTTAATTGCCAAGTGGATCGTAAACTATCAAAGTCCTTTGTGAAAGTATTATTATTATTATTATTATTATTATTATTATTATTATTTCAGTCAGAAGTCGGTATCAGTATTATTACCATTATTTCAGTCAGGAGTCGCTTGTGAGTTGAGTATAAAAGTGTTCTTGTCAATCAGATTTAGCCGCTACGGATAGGCTCCGAGAATTCTGGTGCATGGCGACTACATAATGCACACCAGGTAAGAGCAGGTAGGTTTTGACAGATAGAGGAAGAGTGGTTGGACCAGGAGTACACAGAACCGGAAGGAAGGTCTCTGTTATCACCCAATCACGAACCCCGATTATTACACACAGATCGTTCTAACGTACGATGCTGGCTTGTTTTTGGCCTATTCCTCCTATCCAAATCGACGTACTAATTAATCATGGCTACACAGCTTGAGGCGTTTCAAAGTAGCGCAGCTCGAAACCACTGGAATAAATAATAGTGAGTAAAGTGGCTTCACGTTCCTATCTGTGATACTGATTGTTTTACTCGAATTAGTCTTTACTACTTTCTCGCAAAGTACTTACTATTCTTCGTGGCACACCCTGTACGTATAAGTCAACTATCCGGAAACTGACAAAGTTGGTACGTTCGCTTCACTGCGAAACGGATCTGAAGAGACGTTGAGAAAACACCCACCTGATGAAACGCTGGACGGCGGGTTCCCTCAGCATCCACTGCACACACACTGGTGTGGCGTCTCGAAGCATCGACATCGTCTCCACGGGGGACTGCTGCGCTGTAGATTCCAGGTCCAAATCGCCGATGATGTTGTACCCCACAGATAAGTCGATTTCTGTTAAGTTCTCATGACTAATCTGCAAAAAAGAGACACTGGATACGACGAACGAAGCTTGGTAGAATGCTTCTCTTATACCAACAATGGATCAAATGCTGCTCGGCCACCTTGTTTAGTAGTCATAGAAGACGCTTTCGATATTGCATGCCATTCAGCTTTTCTGTTTAAACTCTTAACTAAATCAATCTTGTCTACAAATTTTCCTTGTTTTTATCCCAACGGACTTCGTATATTACCGTCGACCATAACCAATTTCATGTCTTTCATTGGTTTTTACAAGTCTCCTGTGGATACTTCCGTTTTCGATTATCTTCCCTTTACACAGCTGACATACCCGTATCACTACACCGCTGCCTTCCGAAGATCCACCGAGCACACTTCGCTTCGCATGACGGCCGAGAAAGTTCTGCTTGTTCCCACCTCTTTCTTAGCAATACAAGAGTTTCCTTATTTGTTCTCAATGGCTTGTGAGTCATTGTGTTCCTTACATAATTGATTGTCTCTCGGCGTCTCGTGTTTGTGATTTCATTTTGATGCGGCTTTGTCTTGCCCCGTGATGTCAATGGCTCCCAGGAACATTCTACCCACTTCATAACAAACATATAAGAAACTATCAGCCTCGATTGCGGTAATGAAACCAAACTTTACCTAGGTTTCAACCCAAATAATTGAGCCTTCTTCAGAAGATATACCTGAATCTATAATTTTTCTAAGAGGGCATGGTCTAGAAATAAAACTAAAACAGCCTGAATAGGCGTAGTCACATTTTAAAAATGCGGTACGTATGTACTAAGTCAACACCAAGACCCAAGCTCTGGCGTGCGCCTCGTCTCCTCGGGAGCTCACGTGCCCTCTTAGACAAATTATAGACTCAGGTATATCTTCTGAAGAAGGCTCCATTATTTGGGCTGAAACCTAGGTAAAGGTTGGTTTCATTACCGCAATCGAGGCTGATAGTTTCTTACACATTAAATTATCACGGTTGCTGACTGAGCTGCAATGTTGAAAGTACAGAAATCACTTCATAACAGGGTCACGTGGCTTACTTCGGTTCCGAATCGTATGTATTTACTTCAAGTTTCTACACGATCTGTATGTTCACAGGCTCCTTTTGCAGCACGGACAAGTCCCCTTCACTGATCGCGATGGCTCTGCTATTACGGTTATTCCGGCGAATGCGGAGGTAGAATTTTCGAATGTTTGGCTGTTTAACCTTCCGCCCGAAGTTGACATTTTTCTGAGGACCGTCCTGCTTCCATTTGGGGGTATATGGAATATACGGCAGGAACGCTGGTCCGCTCACCAACGGTTACAAGTTTATAGCGGACTTCGCTCCGTGGACATGGTTATCATTTCCAGATGTGTGGATACAGGGTTCCTATAATCTACACAGGAGAAGAAAGGATCTGTTATATATGTAATAAGAGTCGACAGCTGCGTAAAAGTTGCTCTCGTCGTGACCAGTTGTGAACGACGTAAAAACTAACTTTAGCGGATTTGGTTTCACAAATGACAATCGTTGTGCCTAACCAGGTTTCAGAGGGGCAAGGCGAGCCGTTGCGTGATGGTCCTCGCGCATTTCCGCCGTTAACCTCGCAAAGGGACTTCACCACTGTAGCTTCCGCGCCGCCACCACATCCACTACACATCAAATACCAAAGCAAGATGGTAACGAGGCAGACATTCCTCTTCGCTTCTCCGCTCTACTGTAAAGATTTCGGTGGAAGGGGCCTCTCCCCTCACTGAGTTTAGACCGAATGGTAACATGTCGGATGCCGTTCATGTGTCGAAAGCGTCCAGCACTCCCTCCGACCTGACTCCCGAGACTGAGACAGCCTCTTCAAAATTACATGAAGATAGATCTGTTCCGGAGCTCCGTACTATATCTATGGACTTTCTGACATCGCTGAGTCTGTAAGGTATCCCCCCCTCCATTTTTCTGCTCCCCTGTATGGGGAAAGCATGCCACAAACCGCTGCTGATCATAATCAGATCGGCCCAAGTTTGCCAGCGGAACATGTGGTGACGGTAAAAGACGTACCATCAGTTTTCGTTTCTGTTGATTCCCAGGAGCCTCACCGACCACCTGTGAAAGAGTGGGGTGTATCCTCTGTATCTGACATTGAATTTCCAAGGACCCCACACACCCCTCCCCCCCACGTTGCCCCATGCGACAATCGCCTTTCTGCACAGCCGCAAAACACAGCTTTTCTATTCACGGCTTTCCTACTTTCTCTAATGTGACTCCTGAACTGTCTACTGATACTGCATTATTTTACAGAGAGGGAGTACCGCTGATTGATTTCGTAGTTTTTGATAACGGCCAAGAAAAGGCTACTTTTTTGTGACCTTACTTAAATTCTTCTTTACGCCCATAAGGGGTCGGGTAATTCCATGGATCGTGCGCGTTTATATAAATAGGTGTATAATTTATTTATTTCGTAAAAAATCGCAGAAACTTCTGTTAGCTCAAAATATTAATTGTGTTTTGCGTCCTGTGGATCAGACCACTAATTTTAATTTCAGTAAGAAACTAGGCTATTTGGTACGTTCTTTGCAAATACGAGACGCATGTATCTGTCACTACTCCACTCTCGTCAGGTATACGCACTTTACAGCTACTTACAGCAGTAGACTCGATAGTTTTTATCTTTCTGACTCTTTATGTTGGCAGCTGTTAGCAACAGACGTATACCCGCTTGTTTCACTGTTCACTGTGCCGTAGCTGTAACTTTAAACCCTGTGCCGCAACCAATAAAACCGTATCTCCTCGCCTGGATGTTGAACGCACCGAACTAGATGGCGCAGTGGTTAGCACACTGCACCAGCATTCGGCAGGAAGACGGTTCAAATCCACGTCCGGCCATACAGATTTAGGTTTTCCGTGATTTCCTAAATAGCTCTAGGCAAATGCCGAGATGGTTTCCTGGAAAGGGCACGGCCGATTTCCTTCTCCATGCTTGAAACAATTCTAGCTTGTGCTCCGTCTCTAATGCTTCGATGTTTCGCGGGACGTTGAACACTTGTCTTCCTGAAACTTCCTGGCAGATTAAAACTGTGGGCCAGACCGAGACTCGAACTCGGGACCTTTGCCTTTGGCGGGCAAGTCCTCTACCAACTGAGCTACCCAATCACGACTCACGCCCCGTCCTCACAGCTTTACTTCTGCAAGTACCTCGTCTCCTACCTTCCAAACTTTACAGAAGGTCTCCTGCGAAGGAGAATATGTATTACGAAAACAGTTGGTGCAAGAGGGATCGTATGAGAGTCCATGATCTCCACGAATATTTAAGAAATGATTAGCAGAGGAACTGAACAGAGCGTTGGTATTGGCTTCTCGAATTTTTCGTCGTACTCCTCCACGTACTCCTGGCATTGACGCAACATTGTCGTAAATTCGAGCTCCACACAACGCAGAATCGACCCATCTTGTTCCTACTACTGTTGAATACCATTTGATGTATCCTCTGAAATTTTTCCCAACTATTTTTGCACAAATTTTTCATACTTATGGGACCTTCAAACAGTCTCTTCTTTACAGAACGTATTTTGTGTTTGTTTGGGCCTGGGGGCCTCCAAATCTCGAGGCCCTCATAGCTAGTAGGCGCTCCAGGACAATTGGTTCAGCGTGGAATGCCCCCTCCATCCCCTCCACCCCCGCCCCCGACACTCACGCCTACCCTTAGTCCGCCACTGCTGCAGTCCCACACCCGACAGAGCAAAGTGGGTGAAGACCACGGTGCGGCAAAATGCCCCCAGTATTCCACAGTATGTCCATTGATCGGGAACAATGTGACCTACAACTCGTCAGATAACGGCAACAATTTTATCATTTCAAAGCATTATATGGTGCGATCAATTTTTTGAAACAGCCACTCAATGGTGAATGTTTGGGACATGCGGTTCATGCCAGACAGTTTTTAATTGTGCAGCTTCGCAGAGATGTATATCTCAAATGGTTCAAATGGCTCTGAGCACTATGGGACTCAACTGCTGTGGTCATAAGTCCCCTAGAACTTAGAACTACTTAAACCTAACTAACCTAAGGACAGCACACAACACCCAGCCATCACGAGGCAGAGAAAATCCCTGACCCCGCCGGGAATCGAACCCGGGAACCCGGGCGTGGGAAGCGAGAACGCTACCGCACGACCACGAGATGCGGGCGATGTATATCTCAGATGTTACTTCAGTTGCTGTTCTTGTCTTGTGCATTTTTGTAACAAAGAGCCTTAAACTCTTTGTGTGCCTCCACAATCTTCGCCTTTCGATCAATTTGCTTGCTACTTGACGTATTTCTTATGGAGAGTGTCATCATAGTCGACGCGGTACTTCTAGCGACACCATTCTCACTACAGAATCTCAGTCAGCATGAGCCCAAATGTCGTGCTTGACCGATATAATGTTGCTAGGTAGGTCACCTTGTTGCAACATCGAACTCAGCGGTACTGCATAAATTCGTGCAGCAGGGGGCGAGGTGAGAGGTTCCATGCCATCTTTTGCATGTCTCCTCTCATTTTCATCAATTTTATTAATGTTCTGTGTCATTGCATGGCAGTAACAGACCGAATAAGGTTATTGTAGTGAGAGTATTTGTACTGAGAGCTCAAAAAATACTTTTCACTTGATTCCTAAACATGTTGTTTTACTTCCTTGGGTGGCCTGTGCGAGGTGAGCATCAGAGGACGCGGCACACTGCGTTTCCGGTTGGGGGCTGCACTTCCCTGAATTCGGGGGGGGGGGGGGGGGGAGGGGTCGTACAATAGGCTTAAGCGCCTGGCGGAACGACTGACGTCGGTCGAGTTTCGCCTATTGTATGCAGGACGAAACGATCTGCCAGACGTCTGTGTGTCACAGCAGTTTATGTGTTTACCGTTCCGGCGTCCAGAACGAAAATTCCTGACACCGACTTACTGCATTGTCCTCTTGATTCGGAGAAAACTTGTGGACTGTGCCCTTCTGAGTACGACTGTCTGGCACTGGATGGCCGGTGGTCTAGGCAGGTTGTTTTGATAGCCGGTCAAACGGCAAGTTCAGTGCCCTCAGCTGAATAGCAGAGGCATGATTGGTCAGCTTAAACTGAGGCTAGTTGACGTCATAAAGCCCTGCTCGAAATTGGAGGGAACGGTCACTATTGGCGCGAATGATGTTCTGAGACAGTGTGGGGGGAATTTTGGAATCAGAACTGAATGCTGATTCGCGGTTTTCGAGGAGAGTAGGGAGTTGAGCAATGCTTGCTTCGCTGCTTGCATCGCATCACAGAGGGGTATTCGGGATCTGATCTTCCTCGGAGTCAGACGGTCTTGCGACTTGGTCGCTCGTTTTCGGAAGAACTTAGAATTCTCGGACAGCCTTCGCGGCCAGGTTTGGACACAGAGTCGCTGCACGGCAGAAGTCGGCGCCTACATCATCAGGACGCTCCCTACCGACGACGTGCTGAACATTTCAGTACTGGTACAGTCTTTTGCGGCTCCGGCATTGTAGGACCTTATCAATTTTATACTGAATCGCTCAGCAGCATGCGCGCTCGCTTTGCTTGTTTCTCCATGTGATCCCATTTGAGCTCCCACTACTAATTGCGATACTGCTATATAGTCGGGAGATTAATATTTGATTCATCAGGACCTACAGTCATTATCGTCAATCTATTGCATCACAGAGAGTAGGAGCCCCTTGTTCACGAGCCAAATCTTATTCTCATAATATTTCAGTATACCCTATCCTTTAACTTACTGTGTGTGTCGACAGTCATGTGTATTTATGTCCTGATGTATAATAAATCTCATTGTAATATTTAATCCGCATATCATTTCGTAGATATAGGCAGAATCCCATTTCCTGTTGTTTCTTATGAAGTTCTTTTTTTTTAGTAGATTACAATTTTTATTAAATTATTGTGAGTGTGCACTCCTTATTTTACAACTAACAGGGTCCACCATCGTTTGCTTCCGTTACCATTGTGCTCATAATTAATTAGCTGGTAGATAAGGAGGGGGTCGAGTTCATGTCTCGTTCTCATGCAAAATTCGTCTGAATTAAAGAGGTATAAACTCTTCTCCACCCCGGCACCTCGAAACCACACTGACAGTGGCAGTGGTGTTTCAGGTAGTGGCGCATATGCGCAACTAGCGGGTCATTGTTGAGTATATTGTATTGTATTGTGCCGTATTGACCTGGGGATCTAGAAATGACGGAGAGGCCTTGTCCCCGCCGTAGCCCGCAGTGGTAGACAATCCCACAAAAGACTACAGCAGTCCCGTCACCTAACTGCCGCCCCACGCCAAACCCAGGGCTATTGTGCGGTTCAGCCCCAGTGGAACCCACCAGGAAGTCTCACAGCAGACGAGTGTATCCCCAATGTTTGCGTGGTAGAGTAATTATAGTGTACGCATACGTGGAGAAAGTGTTTGCGCAGCGATCGCCGACATAGCGTAACTGAGGCGGAATGAGAACCAGCCCGCATTCGCCAAGGCAGATGGAAAGCCGCCTTAAAAACCATCCACAGACTGGCCGGCACATCGCATCTCGACACTAATCTGCCGGGAGGATTCGTGCCGGGGACCGGCGCAACTTCCGGCCCAGAAAGCAGTGCGTTAGACCGCACAGCTAACCGGGCTGGCTTGCTTATTGTAAGTAGTGGATATTTTGTAACGAAATTATTCTCAGTCTTGCAGATCTACCAGGCCAAAAGAACTGTGCCAGACGAGGTCGCCACATGGAACTGTCAGCAGAGGTCACCGGTTAGAGGACACAGTAGGGCAACAGCTTTATGCTCCAAATCCCTCCCGGACTTTGTGTCACGGCACAGCTGGCTATTCCGTGTTTACTTCAGAATGATGCTGCCCAAGGAGCAGCGGGTAACTCTCCTACACACCATATGTGTTTCACCATCACAGGACGGGTACCTCGTTGTGGTTGGCATCCCCCATGTGACACAGCCGGGTGCCATGCGGATCCACAGCAGAAACGCCATTGTTGAATATACACACGCCACTGAAAAGGTAGCCTCACTGTCGGCTTACGTAACGAGGCCGGCGGGGCGGCGTACCATGGATATTCCGCGCCAGCATGGCAGGGCGTGCAGGCAGCCAGCCCAGAAGAATTCAAAGGCCAGCCGGCGACTGACCCGGTGTACTACGCAGAGCACGTGTTTCAATAGGGAACTTTTTAAATTTGCAACCGACTTTCTCTGGAGCCTCCTGGGGATGGATCTTCTGCATCACTGGCCCACAGCCTCCCCTGGGGCGTTATAGTACACACCTCCCCATACACCACAGCATCATTAGAAAACAGCTGCAGAATGCTGCTTACACTGACCGCCAGATCATTTACGCCGAGGTATCTAAAGTCATGGGATACCTCCTAATATCGTGCCAGACCTCGTTTTACCCGGCATAGCGCAGCAGTTCGACATGGCATGGACTCAACAAGTCGTTAGAAGTACCCTGCAGAAATACTGAGGCATGCTGCCTCTATATCCTTATATAGTTGCGAATGTGTTGTCGGTGCATAATTTTGTGCGCAAACTGCGCGCTCTATAATGTCCCGTAAATGTTCGAGTAGACTCATTTCTGGCGATCTAGGTAAGCAAATCATTCGCTTGAATTGTCCAGAATGTTCTTCAAACCAACAGCGAACCATTGCGACCAGGTGACATGGCGCGTTGCCATACATAAAGATTCCATCATTGTCTGGGAACATGGAGTCCAAGAATGGCTGCAGATGGTCTCCAAGTAGCCGAAAATAACTGTTTCCAGTGAATGGTCTGTTCAGTTTGACCAGAGGATCCAGTCAATTATATGTAAACACAGCCCACTCCATTACAGAGCCACCACCAGGTTGCTCAGTGCCTTGTTGCCACACTGGGTCCATGGCCTCGTTGAGCCTGTGCAGCACTCGGAGCCTAACATCATTTCTTACAGACTGAAGTCGGGACTAATCTGACGAGGCGACTCTTTCCCGGCCGTCTAGGGTCCAACCGATATTGTCACGAGCCCGGGAGAGATGCTGCAGGCGATGTCGTGCTGTTACCAAAGGCAATGACGTCGGTCGTCTGGTGCCATACCCCATTAACTCCAAATTTCGCCGCACTGTCGTAACGGATACGTTCGTCTTACGTCCCACATTAATTTCTGGCTTTTTTCACACGGTGTTGTTTGTCTTTTAGCACTGTTAACTTTATGCAAATGCCGCTGCTCTCGGTCGTTAAGTGAAGGCCGTCGGCCACTGTGTTGTCCGTGGTGACAGCAATGGCTGAAATTTCGTATTATCAGTACACTTTTGACACTGTGGGTCTCGGAATATTGAATTCAGTACCGCTTTCCGAAATAGAACGTTCTATGCATCTCGTTACAACTACAATTACGCATTCAAAGTCTGTTAATTTCCGTCACGTTGCCATAATTACGTCGGTAACTTTTCCACGTGAGTCGCCTGAATACAAATAACAGCTCCGCCAGCGCACAGCCCTTTTACTCGTTGTGTACGCGGTGTTACTGGCATTTGTACACGTTTAAATCACTACCTTATTATTTCTGTCACACTAGTTTACTTCATAATAGTAACTGCTACGACCACTCAGTGATTTTTGCCAACATAGCGGAACCCTCCAACAGTAGAGTACCTGAGTATGCGGTGTATTCCATTTGAATTCTCGTATTGCCCCGTTATTCATATTAATTTGCTCAACGACTATATTTTTGCACTAATCTCATTCTAAATGCTACCTCCACAACCGTTTGTAAACTGCTGTAACAGCAAAAGTCTGATGAATCCAGTCCATAAATATTAGACTTGTTAATTACGTTGTGTTTGGGAGACTTAACTCCATCATGTAATTTGAACTGATGAGGTGTGAGTAAGGAAGCACATCTTACAACCAGGTCCTGACGTGTTAAAGAACTCATTAGTTGGGTGGTGCTGGCCGGAGTGGCCGAGCGGCTCTAGGCGCTACAGTCTGGATGGATGTGTGTGATATCCTTAGGTTAGTTAGGTTTAAGTAGTTCTAAGTTGTAGGGCACTGGTGACATCAGAAGTTAAGTCCCATAGTGCTCAGAGCCATTTGAACCATTTTTAGTTGGGTGGCAGCTAGTAGTCAACATGTGACTCGTCCCCTGCGTTCGTTACTGGCTATTCACAGTGAATGCATAGGCTTTAAATTCGTTCACAGTAGCTCCTGGAAGCAAACGATCTCTGCCGAGGCGGCGATAATTCCTTGACATGAAAAGCAGAATATTTTGTAACTGAACGACATGTAACACTTATAAAGTTAATCTAGCAGGACGATCTCTGATACAATTTTAGATTTTAGTTCGTCAGCATGCTTACTAGATCTCTCTTGACCACTGTGCTGAGCAATTAAAAGCCGAGTTTAGCCTGGAGTTAAATCTCCGAAACACGTCGTAACTAGTTAAGGAGTGCTGTTGTTATATCATGAAACGTATGACTTCATCTGCTGAAATTTGGGTTACCGTGACTCACCTTCAATGGATTAGCGGTGAAGAATGTGATTTGGTGTCCTCTTTGAAGAAGAGCTGTTGTTAAGATTTGGAACGGCTTCTGGTGGCTAATGGATGGAGTGGGAGCAACTACCAATATTTTTGAAGCGAGGCACCCACCAAATAGCAGTGGCAATAGAAAGGAAGGCCGAAATACGTTTTCTGGAAACAAATGTGATAGTCACCGTTTTTATGCATCACATTTAAAGTAAGTAATCCTGTATAAATTACTCTATGTATTCCATCCATTTAAACTGTTTTATTTGTGATCCAAAGAAAAAAAAGAAATCTGTTACTTAGCTAAGTTGCAAAAACACGATGGTACAGTTGAAAGTATTTTTGCAGTAATCGCTTACACGATAGGTGTTGCTGAGCCAATATTATTCCCTGGTAATGGATACATACAGATCGAAAAAGTATTGATGGAACAGAAATTAGCCACTTTTACGATCGCTACTATGCACTTTACTACATAAGAAATTATACATCGCCGAAATGACCTCAACAAGTGGATGCAGACGTGGATGAAAGTCCCCTGGAAGTATAGTGAGCCGGGCCAGTTCACTAATAACTCTCTAGTTTTCCTTGTTGGCAGATTTAATCTACGAACAGAAATCTGCACAGTGCCTCATTAGAGGATCTTACGAGTTCATTTCATACGCAGTCGTAATCACTGGTTGAAAGTCTCCACAACGATTATCACCGCAAGTTAGAATATTGCCAAACCAACAAGTGTCTGAGTTATCGTGAAGAGAGATTGTCTCATTTTGAGACTGGAGACCGAAAGTAGTCTTCAGAATGGAAATTGTCATCAACTGATGAGAGTGGCAAAGGTATCTGTTGGCATAGGTCAGCGCAGCGGAATGTGTATCACAAATGTACAGAGTGATCCACAGCTTGCTTTACGGTTCTTCACATTAAGGAATTACTGTCTGTGTCACCCATAAACCTTAAACATACGATATTTGTATACTGTGATTCACCTGAACAGCCACTCCGTCTCATGAATACGTCGACAGTACTGCGTTCTTTGAACATATGTGTGAAATATGTACAAGACGAAACATTTTGTGGGTTCGAAGGTAGAAAGTGTCCCAAGTGTTTCTAAAGCCAAAATCCAAACAATCCAGTCTCTTGCAGCTCGAGTCATATGTTCGATTCTGGAGCAGGTCACAGTTTTCCACTGTCTGTGTCTCCCCTCCCTCCCAAATACAACATGGCTTCTCCTCACTTTTGACATGCCACATGTGTATACGATTTTAATAATAAGAACAATAAATTATATAAAATATTTAAATACAATAAGAATAAATTATTTACCCCGAACCTACTATCAGGTCATAGCGGCGCGAGGCGCATCTTAGGTGGTGGATAGGAGAGCCTCGCTGGCTGCTTGCCGGCGGACTTTAGGGGAATGAAATAGCTCTCGTGGACCAAGCACACCCCGAAACTCTGGAACCTACAGTTCAGCTTTAAGAATGAAATGAAGAAATACATTTCCTCCTTTCGAAGTTTATATAACTTCTGAATGTATGATGGAAACGTCACAGGAATAAAATATTCCAGAGAGCGTCCTGAGAAGAAAATCTTCATTCATTGTAGGTGGTGCAATTTATCCTGCGGATTCTGTAGAGTCCAAAGCAACATGTAAGAATTAGTCGTCAAAATTAAAACCCAAAAAGAAATACTTTCTTGGATACTCCGAGCAGAAATTCCCTTTTAAAAATGGAATACTTTAACAACTACGAAAAGTTTTGGATCAACAAAGAATTTCCATATTAGCATTACAAGAAACGGTATTGATAATGCTGCGGAATATGAGAACTATTGCATCTTTAAATGAAAAGTGGGATGTAGTCACAAATGAGGTATACCATATTTAGGGACGGCATCTTCCCTCAACTATAAAGTGTTAGATACGGTGACAAACTTTAATTTTCTGTCAGAAAGACTGTCACCTTCTAACACTGCGGTGTGGAAACAAATATCGCACGCCGATTAAGTGCATACTCCTTTAAATAAAGGCAATAAGAAGAACCCAACTAAGATGGAACTTTTGGGAAACTTTAGGAAGTATCTAAAATATGAACTAAAAGTGTCAAATTAATGCTAGGACATTTTAACTCTGAAATTGGAAAAGAGAAAGCTAGTCGCGAAACCGTCAGACATTGCCCAGCACAGAAAGATTCAATAGAGATTGTGAAAGGTAGATAAGTACATGCAAAGCTTCCAACAAAAATAATACTTCAAAAAGATATTCAGACAGCAAAAAACTTGGAGGTAACCAAATTCAAATTTAGGAGCGTTCCAAACTGATCATATTGCGATTTCAAGCGGAAACGTTAAATAAAGAACGTCTAGGTGAATAACGGAGCAAATATTGAAACAGACCATTACTTGACGATAATTAAGGTAAAATTTGTTCTCCAGACTAAGAGCAAGGAAAATAATATATTTAAAACTGACCTAGAGAAATTACGAAACAACAAATAAATCTTCCACAACAAATTAAACAACTTAGAAATTGGTGACTGTAAAACCATTAATTCCAAAATAATAGATGCTGCCAAGGAAACAGCTCCCCTGAAAAAGAAAGAAGCTCGGATGACGGAATTAAGAGTGTGAAACTTCCTTAGAGGAAAGGTTAAGAACGCGGAAGAGATGGCATTCTAAAAAGAAATTAGTTGATTATGTGGGATTCATAAACCATAGAAAGCGAATGGCTTGATGCTGAGATCAGAAATTTTAAAATGTTCTTCTACATGATATTGAAGAAGACTTCGCGAAAAATAACATGTGAATTTTTTTAAACTTTGGAAACTAAATTAACGAATAATCAAGCACCAAGTCTATGTTTTAAAGAGAAAACGGCAAAGTAGCCACAAAAAATATATATTTTGACAAAACAGAACCTGAAAATGTTTTTCCATATTCACAACCTCCGGATAGTTATTCAGAATATAATTTAGAAATTCAAAAATGAAAAGGCTTCTCAAGACGATTTAGCCATCGTAAAAATATGGAAAAAGACCAGCGCTGATGTGACTGAAAAACTTCGAAGAATCTTGCAGAAAATTTGTGAAACTGAAAAAATTCCAGAAGAATGGAATTGCGCTCTCAGACATTGCTTGCAAAAGAAAGGAAACTATAGACTGCCTTTAACGGCTGTTAGTTACAAAATCCTATCCAAGGCCGTTCTAATAGCTTGAGAGCAATTAGACCATCAGATCGGTGAATACCAACGGGAATTAAAGAAGGGCCGCTGCTGAGTTTATGAATTTGAAACAAATCGTAAAGAACTGTTGTCCAAGAAACAAAAATATCTCCAACAAAGCCGACAACTCCACAGACAGAGAAACAGTCTTCAGTACAGGGCAGACTAAAAACCTTTAAAAATAGTTAAGGAAATACTGACAGAAACAAAGTCCAAAATAAAATTCCTTGGAGAAATTTAGGAAGCATTTGAAATCAAAACTGGTTTAATGAAAGATGGCGGTCTTTCCTCAATGCTCTTCCAACTGCGTATTGGAGAAAGTAATAAGGCGTGGAATCTCGAACTTCAAGAGAAAGGAATCCAAGAAATCAATTTGGGATATAAAGATTGTAACGTCAAGCCAACTGTCTTACCTTTGCACATGATTTAGAAATATTTTCAATAAAATCGATACAGCAACTGGGAAAATTAACCTGTTGAAAGAGAGTACGGAAAAGGTCCGATTACCAATCTCTTTCGAAAATACTGAATTCATAACGTACATTAAAAATGCTCAAAAAATTCCTAAGCACACGTCACGGTAGGCCCAACACATTGAATAAATTTACTTAGGTGAAACAAACGGTCTAGATGAAGAAGGAAACAAAAACAGAGCACATAAGTTGGCAATTGCTTCTGAATTATCAAGAACATACTCAATAAAAATTATTCTCAATAGAAACAAAAATCCAACACTACAATACTGTCATAAAACCGGAGTGAGTTAAAGCAGTGGAATGTTTTGTCTTCAACAGAAAGGGTGAAACTGGTGAGCTGGAGAAGAAAAAGACAGGTACTGTGAAAAAATTTGGAAGTGCGAGGAAGAGAAGCAATAAAGAAATCTATGCCCAAATTTTAAAAAAAACTATGTAGTACTCTCAGGAAAAGGAGAATTTCATTGTACGAACACCAGAAAGATTGAACCCAGAAAGAATATTCGACAATTTCTGAAAAAATCACAAAAAGTAAATCAGTCAAGGGAAGTGAAAAACGACTTAGCAGAAACTAACGTTGCCAAAGCAGAAATTGTATACAGGCTAACTTTCCAAAACAGGGTTAGGAAGTTCGGAGGCTTTCAGAAAAAGGTGGGAAACCTCATCATTGTGTAGTCAGATGAAAGAGGACAAGATCACAGTGAAAGAATGAAGAAATACTCCAAAGACCGAAAATCAAGAAAGAATACAAAATCATGACGAAGTTACTTCACGTGGTCCATGTATGGCTGAAATCGAAGAAACAAGGTGACGAAGAAATTATTAATTACGATAAAATGTGTAAAATATTTTAATGTAATAATTTGTTTACATCAGTGAACTGTAACTGCTTTAGCGTAACGTCCAATAATATTCGATTGTAGGATGCACCACTGGTCAGTTTCGCTAACGTGCAATGTTATAGTCTTATTAATAATCAAAATATAACTCTAGATGACCGCGTTGGCTCATTTTATAAACGAATAACCGAAATCCCGTTTTATAGAGGAATTATCAATTGGCTGAACACAGAAATTTTCAATCCGTCACAATCCTTTTTGCCTCTAGACTTACACGGGGCTTAACCTTGACGGCATCATTCTGTCTTTCCGGATTCAAGTTCTTTCTTTTCAAGTTCTAGAAGAAACATATTTTACATTCGTATATTCCCTACGGATTCCTACATCTGGTTAACAAATGTCTCTCGTTGCTCCCCCACATCGACGACCTCTGTGTTTTCTACAACTCCTAGATCGTAATCGGCTCACTATTAACCTACAGGCCAAGCAGTCAATCCATAAATATTTCACAGGTCTATTTAATTCCAAACACAATACATCCGCAAGCTTTAACATTTTGTACATGGCTCGCGTAGCAACCATAGCCTTCCGGCTTTATTTTAATGTACCTCTACCACAAGATGCAATCCAGTTGTCTGTATTTCCTTATGAAGAAGACGTTAATGAAAGCACTGCAATTAACAACGTGACATTACGGCAGTCCTGCTTTTAAGGCACGAAATACAACGTAATAAGTATCTATTATGTCGTTTCCACCCCAAACGTCGAAATTTTGTATTTCATTTCTTCTTTGTAGAAACCCGATGGGCTTTCCACCTGCAATTTTCCTCCTTTTTAAAAAATCTGACATTGTCTGAGAACAATTCTTCCGAAAGCTGGCGGGTTTTTGACGACACTGATACTGGTTCTTTCGACTACTGGTTCTCCTCATTTCAAGATGATATTGATGACTTACTTTACTTGAAAAAAAGCTCGAGTTAATATCATAGTTTAATCGTTAGAATGAGTGAATCACGGACCTCGAAAAAAAAAAATGTGCCGTGCGTGTAGCTCAGGGGTTGAAGAAGGCTCCAGGCAGAGTTATAGGTAATAATTCGACACTATAAACAAGCAATGGTTGCTTTTCCAACGTTATCTAAATTTCTCACACTTGTTCCATAGTGTCTGCGTCTATAACATATGCTTAGAATGAGTGATAATGTACTGAAGAGCGTGAAGGAAAGTGAAGAATAGGTACATTACCAGAGGCGCCGATCATCATGTTCCCGTGTGACATTGAACCTCGTGCAGATACGAAGTTCGTTAGAAACAACCAGTTTCTTGCTCCGGATTAAATATGTTTGTGTTGGCACTTGTGTGATTCTTGCTGCTTCGTACGACCCTGACACTCAGAACGCAATCGTTGCTCCCCTATAAGAAGCGCACAACTGCTGGACAGATACTGACATTCCTGGATCCAGCTCTTTCATCTGTCTCCTGGAGGCTGCAATCGTGTCTGCTCCAGGCTCCGCTGGAGGAGCAGCGCGCAGGCGCGTGCCCTCTTAATGCCGCACGTGTGTACAACGTGGGTGTCAAAGTTTATCGCGGCAGCTGTTTGTTTCCCTCCGTCCCAGAATCCCACGCCCCGTTATTGCCAACTTTAGTGGAATTTACATATTGAAGTGTGGCACTACCAGCTATTACCACCCACATGAGTCTTGTGTAACGAAAATTGTATGAGGTTTTTTACTGTAGTTCACTAAAATTCCACTACTTATCGAGAGTGTGCAGCACAGCTACGTGATACTCCGCAAGCCGCTTAACGGTGCGAGCCGGAAGGTACTTCTACTAACACTAACTGATTCCCCTCCCCCCCTTCCTTTTTCACTCGCGAATGTATTAAATCAAATGTATCGAACTTTCTTGTCGAGGCCATTTCGCGTTATACATGTGGGAAGGGGGGGGAGGCAGGGAGGGGGGGAAGGGGGGGGGGAAGTAGTATGTTGTCCAACTTGTCCCGAAAAGTACAGTCTCGAAATTTTTATAGTATACCTCTCCTTGATCTACAAAGCCTCTCTTGTAGCTGTGCCAATGGAGTTTGTTGAGCATTTCTGTAACACTCTCGCGTAGACTAAACGATCCTATGACGAAACACGCTGCTCTTTGTTGGATCTTCTCTATCTTTACTGTCGGTCCCACCTGCTGAGGAGCCCATATGAATGAACAGTATTCAAGAATTGTTAGAACATGTGCTTTAAGCCACTTATTTCGTGTATGAGCTACATTTACGTAAGATTCTCCCAATGTATCTGTCTGGCATCTGCTTTTCCTACTTTTCGTTTTATGTGGTCACTCCACTTAAGGTGGATAGTTACTCCAGAAATTTTACAGTGGATACTGTATCCAGCAGTTTGTATCAATAGAGGAAGTGTAAAGTAGTGGAATTCTTTTCCCATGTATGCATAATATGTTACATTTATTTACGTTCAGGATCAACTGCCAGAGGCTTCACCATTCAATCCGTTTCATGTCGTTGACTTTCCCTTTCTGAAACCTACTTGTTGGAATCCCAGTACTTTCTCGACATGTGGTGTTAGTCGCTTCAGTAACAACATGCTCAAGAACTTATATGCTGTACATAGTAGTGTGATTCCTCTATAGTTTCCACATCTCATTGGGTCTCCTTCCTTTAGTACAGGGCAGATGACAGACTCCATCCATTCTTCTGGGATCCTTTCCTTCTTCCAAATTAAGCAGATTAAGTGGCATAGTCTCGCTTGCAGAGTAGCTCTTCCCTCCTTCAGCATCTCTGCAGGTATGACATCGGTCCAAAAAATGGTTCAAATGGCTCTAAGCACTATAGGACTTAACATATGAGGTTGTAATGTCTCTTGCAGCGATCTCTCCGCGATATTTTCAGAAATTTTAGAAATTACATAACTCAGTATGTATCTCGAAATCTCTCTTCTTATCTTACCGCTTCCTAAACTTTAATATACGATGATTATCAATGCAAAGTAGTTTCAAGCCCTATTATTCCTTGGAGCGTCCATTTACTCCATGGAATAGCTTCTCTGCTATCTGTTTTCTCTTATGAAAAGAATGAGGCAATGCTTGCCGATTAGCCGTGAAAAATGAAGGAGGATGTATATGTATGTATTGTTGAGCTAGTCGCCATCTTGATGAGATTCTGTATGAGAAGGAATTTAATACATGAACTAAACTAAAGTAAGTGTGTTCGCGTATTATTTAACAGATTATTATTGACAGTGTCTGCTTACTACGCTGTGTTGCACGGGATCAGTGGGGAACGTCTGATTTACACTGGACGAACCTGCCGTTTTGTATGCTCAAGATATCCAGTTTCTTTCAATAAATAGGCTAACACGGTCTTACCAGCAGATCTCCGGTCTTCCCCATGTGATCACCGAAAGTTAATAATTATTACAAATGTTTTCAGGAGATCGACTGACAATTTTCGTCGCACCGAGACTTCGAAATTGCTTCACTGCCTTATGGAATTTAAGTTAAGCTCAATTTAATCATGATAGAACAGTATTGAGCTGTGTGAATGTGATAAGCCTGCTTTGTGAATGAAAATTCCCTTAATATACGCATGTTTTTACTATCCTGATCAGTGAAGCTAAATCAGGCCGGTGTGAGAGAGGTTTTTAAATTTTTTGAATACCACAACAAGAATATTAAAAGGTCATCAGTCACCTAGACTTAGAACTGTTTCAACCTAACTAACCTAAGGACATCACACAACACATCCATGACCAAGGCAGGATTCAAACTTGCGACTGTAGCAGCAGCGCGCTTCCGGACTGAAGCGCCTAGGACTACTCGACCACAGCGGCCGGCTATGCCATCTGTTCCTGGTGCTTCCCCCTCTTCAGCAGTCTTATGGTCGCTCTTACCTCTTCCATGCTTGGTAGATCATACTCCCCCCATGTTACGGTATCTCCGTTTTCTCTATATGATTCTTCTACTTCATTTTCCGTTGTAGCACTCATGGTGTTTACATCCACATTCAGGAGGTTTTCGAATTAGTTTTTCCATTCCTACATAGTTTTCATATCATCTGTGATTATCTGTCCTTCTTGACCTCTGATCACGTGAATCGTTGGATTTTATCCTTTCTTGAAGAACCTGACTGCCCTGTAAAAGTTTCTTGAATTTTCTACTGTCCGGTCTTCTTCTGCCAGTTTTATGTTGTTGTTTATGAACTCTCGCTTTTCTGTTCGAAGGACTTGTCTTGATTCTCTAGCTGTTTCCATGTATCCCAACCTTGTTCTTTCATCCTGTTCGTTTGTCAGCCATAACAGTTTCGCTGCTTTTCTCTTGGTGACTGCACCTCTACACCAGTTACTAAACGATCCGCTGCTCTTCCTCCTTTTCTCCATTGGTTTCAGCACCTCACTTGCAGCATCTTTTAAACTTGCCTTGATTTTCGACCAAAACTTTTCATTTTCATCTTCATCTTCTTCTTCTATGGAAGCAAACCTGTTTCCAATTTCAAGTGCATATCATTCCTTAATGTGGTCCTCTTTCGGTAGTTCTGCATTTATTTTTTGGTCTGCTTCTCTTCTCCTGCTGGTATGGCTTTCTATCCACTTCTGTATGGTTGTTACCACAAGGTAACGGTCTGATCCTATTTCTGCACCTCTTTGCGATTTTACATTCCGGATAGCACTTCTATGTTTGACATCCACAAGTATGTGGTCTATTTGGTTCTGCGTCTCTTGGTCAGGTGACTTCCATGTTATCTTATGAACGTCTTTGCGAGGAAAGTAGATACTCATAATTATTAAGTTTTTTGAAGCTGCCAGATTGACTAATCTCATTCCGTTGTTGTTAGAGGAATCATACAGACTGTGAAGGCCAGCGTAAGGTCTCAAACTATCTTCTCTTCCTACTTTAGCATTGGCATCACCAAGAAAAACCTTCACATCGTGTGATGGTGCATCTTTATATGCCGTACTGATTCTAGGTCTTACTAGAAACAGTCTTTTTCACTGTCATCTTTATCTTCTGTAGGTGCATGAATGAAACCAGAGTCACATTGTAGAATTTTCCTTTTATTCTTATCCAGCGTATTCTTTCATTAACATTGCTCTGTTGGCTACTGCAAAGCTCACTCCAAACTGGTGTTTACCTTCTTTATTTCCATTGTGGAAGTAACTGTACTACTTTATGCATTGCTTCTCCAGGCCTTCTTGCGGTGCCACTATGTCTAGCCTGTACCTGCTCAGTTCTTCATCAAGGACCTTCACCTTTCCAGGTGAGAATAGTGTTTCTACATTCCAAGTGTCGGATTGCACTCTATGTTTGTTCCGTGGTCTCCTGGAATTAACCTTTGACTTGCTGGGGTCGTTTCCATTGTTCCATATCGAATACGAGGTTATTTCTTGGTGTTTCATAACAATCATCTTTTTTACGGTGTAGGGGTGTTGGCCCACGCCCAACCCCCAACCTGGAGGACCAGGATGTCCCATTTAGTATGGATCATCACCTTTGACCTATCTGGTGTGGGAGACCCTACCAGTAGCAAGGCTACCAGCCAGCCTAGCTCTCAGAATCATTCGACGACGCAAGCCCCACCACCACAACAAGGTAAGGACACTATGAGGAAAAAAGAAATTACATAATTAGAATTTTTCGGTTTGAGGACGAAGAGAGTGCGAAATTTAGTACCCCGAGCTGCACCCTTTCGCAGTGAGAGTGGCCAGTGGCTCCAACCCGGCTGGCAGGCTGGCATCGAGTAAACCTGAGCTTATATGACAGACCCCCCCCCCCCCCCCCCCCGGAGGTTCGAATCCTCGGTCGGGCATGGGTGTGTGTGTTGTTCTTAAAGTCAGTTTAAGTTAGATTAAGTAATGTGTAGTAAACCTAGGGACCGATGACCTCAGCAGTTTGGTCCCATAGGAACTTACCACAAATTTCCAAATTTATGTCACAGACACGACTACATCAATCCACGCTGTTTTAACAAGCGAGCTCCAGTTTCTCGACAACCCATGACCCATGACAGGTGTTTTCATGGGTGAGAGGTCTGAAGAACATGCTGGCTACAGAAACAGTCAAACACCCTCTGTGATCTTGTCTTATGTACAGAGTGACATACCTGCTTTGTACCGTTCTGCAGATCTGGTAATCATTCGCATATCCAAGCGTGTACAGTAGTATACTTCACGTCATTTGATGTTTCTTGCTTGCAGCCTAGATGTTGTTGCTATTTTAATAGCCAATAGTGTGGCTTTGTTCACTGTGTTTTGAGCATTGACAGGTGCTGAATCATTATACGATTATTAGCTGCTGATCTTGCGAATTGGTAATGGTCTCAGGATAGGACCGTATCTAGGTGATTCAGTACACAAAACTATGTTCCTGCAACTTCATAAATATATTTCGTACGTAAGTTATATAAAAATGAGGCATCATTGATTAAATCAACTATATTGATGTCAAATGCTGCACACACCAAATTAACAGTATCATTGTAGTAAATAAATTATTAATTGTACAACCTCCCTAAAAAGCAGGAAATTGTAATAAAATCAGTGTTGTCGTATCCGCAGAAAACAGCTTTGTAGATAAATAGTAACAAATGGAAAATAACGTTAAATATTAGTAGTCTTAGGGCATGGCTAGGAGAAGTCACAGAGCAGCCAACGGGCCGGCTAGGCGCCAGCACGCTGGGGTGCCACGTATAGCGACAACGTTATAAGCTGTGAACACAGAGTGATCCAAGAACATCACAGAGCGCACATGGATAGGCATACGTCCAAGTGTACTCAGTACACATATCGACAACGACAGTGAGCCCAGCATTTCCTGGCTAGACAGAGAGCATGGAACGAGAGGGATAAAGGGAGACACCCATACGTCACGAAAAACACAATGACAAGCTTAGGACGCAGTGTGTGACCATAACGGGAGAGACAGCTCTCTCCCTTTACCCAGCCTCTCAGAAAACTATTGACGAGCAGTGCACAGTTAAAGCCAATGAGGTAAGGACAGGTCTTCTCCGTCACATCGTGTGAAGGACAGGCGGGGCTGAAGGAGAAAGCAGAACATAACTCGGAGGCAGAACTCTCCATGTAGATAGTACTCGTAGAGAGAGTGTAGAATGAAGCAGAGAGAAGCCAGGGAGGGCTAGGCAGAAGTAGAGCAGCTAATAAAACCATAAGCCAATAGCTAGGGAGCTCTATGTGTCGTGCAGTGAGTGCAGGCTCGGCTAATACTGACAGTCTGATTTCAGAGTAGACGGAACGGCTGTAGCCATTCACCCTCTCTGTTCTAAGATTTGGCCTCTTTGTGGTACAATTCCTCCAAGCCAGTAGAGCAGCAGGTGAAATTGTTTTCTGAGTAAATTTAGAAGTTGCGAAACACTCATCGTTGACGTTGTTTCAAGTTACTTTCCAATCCTTACCTTTTGTAATAATGGATTTAACATTATAGCCAGGTCAAGATTACCTCTTACATAGTACAACCGGCTAATTCTCTTCTCATAGGACAAACGACTAATTCCCTTCTCAAGAACACTGTCACCCTTTCTCAGGCATTACTCACACTTGTGACGTGACAGTATGTTATCGTTTGTGGCTATTATGTACTGGTATGTATGACAAATAACAGATTTTATTTCCTCCGCCTAAATGAGTAATCCATAAACCACTAAAAGGAACGAAAGAAAAGGGATAAAATTATATGTTGATAAAATATCCGTTTCCAGGTGCTGTGTTTTAATATTATAACAAAAGGCAGTCTTTGGGTCGGCTTCTCCACAACATTATCAATATAACCGTTCCAAGTTGAGTTGTTCCTAACTATAACTCTTGGCTATTTAGTTGAATTGACAGTCTTCATATTTTTGTGGTTTGTAGTGTGACCGAAATGTTACGGATGTGGATGACCACAGACTTTTCATTATTTAGAACCAATTCCCACTTTTCTCTTGTTTAAATAATTTTGCAGTTGGTTTTGAAAGTCTGATGACTTTGTTTGAAGGTAAATAACAGCATCATCTGCAAACAATCCACGAGGGCTACTCGGATTATCCGGTAAGTCATTTATATAGATCAGGATCAGCAGAGGGCTTCTGCTACTTCCTTGGGAAAAGCCAAGCATCACTTCTGTTTTATTCGATGACTCTCCATCAATCACTGTGATATTTCTGACAAGAAATTCTAACAACTGATATGATAGTTCACATCGACGCAATTTTATTAAAAGTCGCTTATGAGGAACGGTGTCTTAAAATTACTGGAATCATAGAAATATGGAATACATTCAAATGGTTCAAATGGCTCTGAGCACTATGGGACTTAACATCTGTGGTCATCAGTCCCCTAGAACTTAGAACTACTTAAACCTAACTAACCTAAGGACATCACACACATCCATGCCCGAGGCAGGATTCGAACCTGCGACCGTAGCGGTCACGCAGTTCCGGACTGAGCGCCTAGAACCGCTAGACCACCGCGGCTGGCTGGAATACATTCGGGACACCTTATCGATAGCTCCCATTATTTAGTGTAAATAATAACTTAGTTGTGTTTTACAAGAAAACCATTCAGTGAATACTTGCTATATGTCAATAGATCGTTTTGCGAGAGGTAATACATAATGTTCGAACACAGTATATGTTGCAAAATCCTACCGCTAAACGATGTCAGCAATTTGGGTGTATAATTCGTCGTACTACTCTTATTTTCTTTCTTGAATGTTGGTATGACCTGAGCAGCTTTCCAGTGGCTAGGTACAGATATTTCGTCGTGCGAGCCATTGTACGAGGGTTGCCCAGAAAGTAATGCACCACGTTGTTCTTCTTCTACACTTCTTTACTGATCATAATGAGAATTACACAACACGACGGAATGGTGTTTTATCGACACACCCTATTTTTCCATGTAATCTCCCTCCCGTTGTATGGCCTTCCTCCAGCAAGGGAGCGTATTCCATGTCGATATCGATCCTTGTCCTGGTGGTGGAGCCAGTGCTTCACTGTATGAATTCCCTTTGTTCTCCGCCAGATGCAGGGCCAACTGATGAGTCGTAATGCGTCTGTCCTCGCGAATGACATCAGCTCGCTGCAACATGTCAGGTGTGACAGCCGTGGACGGTATCCCCGACCGCTGCAAATAGTGGATTTCCTCGGAACCGCCTTCTGATGACCTCACCCACCGTGCCCACCAACTACTGTACTTCTGTCGACATCAAATGCTCCATAGACTTTGCACAAGTGTGCGTGAATATTCTCCACAGTTTCTTTCTCTGCAGCGAGTAATTCAATGACAGCATCTTGCTTGTAACGTTACGTCAGCTACAGACGACATTTTGAAACTGTCCTGCAGCTACGCTGTCTGTGGGAAGTAAGGGAAACTTGGCGTGCTCACTCGGAGACTTCAAATAATACGTACGTAACGTTTCGCATTCGTAGCATTCTTTTAGGCTGAGAAAAAATATGCGATGCATTACCTTCTGTGCAGTACTCGTACATGATTGCTAAGTATGGAGCTATCATATCAGTATACTATGAAAGGAACAGAGCTGTGTCGGCACTCATGGATTTCGGTCACAGGTTGAAAGTCTCTCTATTCGCGGGCGCGGATTGCGTCTCCTGAGTAGGCAAGTTCCCATTTATAGTGTCTTCGTTGATGGGTGTGGCCCTGTAAGCTTTCCTTGAGCCTCCAGAGTCCGATGTAGAAAGAAATGGTGAGCACCTAGTTTGAATGTGATTAAGTGTGGAATGTGATCTGCAGACGACTCCGTTCTCTGTTGAGCCCTGTTGACTGAGGCTTGCGTTGAGATCACCCCTATAGCGTGTTTAGCTCTAGTTAGTGGCTGTTGTTTGGCTTTGTTTTTAAAAGCGGAACAACACCCTTGGTAATCGAGATATTTTTAAGATAGTTGCAAAAGAGAGGGGTCGTATTTTTGTCGGTTAAGTGCCATTATTAAATGATGCCATTATTAAATGATGACGAGAGATTGTTTCTTTATAACCCGTTCCTATCCCTTGTTCTGAACGCTCAGGCAATCTAACGTTGTATTATCTTTTACTTTTAAAGCAATCGTCTATTAATTCTTTGGAATTATATCTGGATTTCATTTTGAATGATCAGGTGCTTAAGTTGTTTTAAAATATTTCTATGTTACAATTGTTGCTAGCTTCTGTGGGTAAATGGGCACAGTCTCTCTCGTTCTGAGCGTCAACACCAGCATGTGATTTGTAATTTATATCTGTTATAGAATTTTAATGTGTATCCTGTGTGTGTTTCAGTCTCCTAGCTGAACCAAGCAATCCTATGTGTTTCAACCTTTGAGCTGAACCAATCAGCTGTTTTAAACGTGGCCTGAGCTAAAAGCGGTAACCTTAAAAGAGTAAGCTTACAAGACTGCCTGGATTAAATATTTTTGTCATTTAGAAGATTTTTCTTTAAATTTCATTTTTGGTTATTCTAACGCCTGTATTAAAAGTTCATTGTAGTTGTCTTTCGAAACTGTAAGGAAATGTCTGTGATTTTGGCTCTTTTGTGGATTGCCTGTTGTATGTATATTCTCTTATATGTTACTTGTGTTACGGTGTCATTCAAAAAACAGTTTTTTCGTAATGATTGTTGATGGTCTTGAGTGCTTCTGGGTTCAGGTTCTTATATGTCTAACACATATGAGAACTCACATTGTTAAAAATGAAAATAGAAGAGGAATAATAAAAATGCCGTTTGAAATGTTTGTGTGCCTAGCTCCTTACTATTCACAGATGCAGGTTCCCTATTATTTCAGTGTTAGTGGTGGGTAATTTTGATAGTGTATAGTGTTCTTAGAAATAAGTAAACTTTTTGGTACGGAATAGATCATTTTGTAGTGGTAGAGTGCACTTCTCGTTTTGCTTGCTTGAGGTGACTAAAAAGTGGTATCGGCCGTGAAGCGAGCTGTAGTGGGAATATCTTACTCGACCAGAAATCAAATTCAATATGAGCTCGTGATATGGGATCTCCCCACGGTAAGCAGCATAACCGAGTTCAGTCAACGCTGATCAGTGCATTGGACTGTAAACCCTGTGTCAGGGCGGACAACATTGGTGCAGTACTTTCCCATGTGGAGTGCAGGTGAATACTGAAATGCTGTAGGTCACATCCCCATTCCGTTTGCAGCTTTAGGATCCAGGAACATTTAAATCACTTGTGTAACTGTTTTCCGGTTTTATGAGTAGTGAATAAGGACCCAAAGCAAGTGCCCTCATTAAAGAAATTCGCTATAACGTCATTCAGCGGCAGATAAATACCATTTTACTGAAGTGGCAAGATGCAACGAGGCAGGATAAGGTGGACAGCTCTTCGCCAGACCCAACGCCTGTGGTGACGGATATTAAACCACAGCTAGAGATCATGGGGGAACTGGAAACAAACAAATTACCTAATCTGCATTTGCCAGTGATACAAAATATTGACGTGTTGTCAATAGAAAAATGTGATAAGATTATAGATATTTTCTGGTTAACTGTTCAGTTGCGAAATCAGACTAAGGTTCTTCATCTAATCCTTCAATCACTTTTCAAATTATACACCGTTTGACCTATGACAGATTGAGCAAAATCATAGCTGAAGCTAACGGCGAGTAGTTGGTTGACTTGCGAAAAAAATTGCTTAACGGAAATTTTTCAAGTAGAGTTACAAATGGCCAATCGACATTTTAGCCTTCATCAAGTTCATGACGAGCCACTCGTTCGATATCTTAAGGATGTTCGGACGACCGTGTTATCTCTCTGTTACCGAACGCGGAGCGTTTAAGATAATACTCTAGAAATTATGGGTATGGAAGACCTGTCTCGTGTACTTTTCCACTAAGAAGCCAGGTATCTTTGCCGCGTTTGATAAAGTGGCCGGGAGTACAGGGAATATCCGGTTTAGTGACAAAAGTGTAGCAGTCGTGAACGCAAGATAGTATTGAAGTTGGTAGACTTGTCCATCCTCTTTAACTGTACACTTGCTTTGTTGTAGCTCGGTATTTTACTGTTCTCGATTTTAATCAGACCTATCATCCGTTGACAATGACCTAAGCGCCAAAACCTCTTACCGCAATTTGTACAGACTGATATAACCATATCCATTTTGGTTTGACAACAAGGGCAGCTGAGCTGACACGTTTGTTGTTCAGTGTTAGATAAACTTAAGTTTCATTGTGTTTATAATTATTCAGACGATGTTGTCATATACAGTAAAATCTTTTCTTAAAATCTGGATCTTATTGGGCAGCTTTAGTGCTATTTATGGGAAGCTGGCCTAACTGTGAAACTTTCGAAGGTTAATTTGATCACTTAGGAGATTTCATTCTTCGCAAACATCGTCTAGACTGATGGAATAGAGATCGATAAGGATCCCTCGGAAGCTATCTATCAATTCCCTCTCCCTAAAAATAAAAAAGAAGTGGCTAGATTTGTGGGTATGGTGAATAGTTCTAGGAAATTCATCCCCAGTTTTGTCCAACTGCCTGCGCCTTTAAATCAATTGTTTCACAACGGAGAAAAATTTTTGTGGACTAAATCCATCATTCAGGATTTGATACTTTGAAAATGCCCTTAAGTAGTGCTTCCATCCTAGCCATTACTGATTTTGAACACAAGCCTGTTCTCCAAACTAATGCATTTCACTCCTGGATGGCCACTGTGTAACGCCAGGAGTGTGATGGTGAAGATGAGCCAGTGACCAACGCTTACAAGGCCCTACCAACCCACGGAAATCAAGTATGCAGTGTACGAGTTGGAGGTATTAGCTGTCTTATTCAGACTAGAGAAATGTAAGTTGTAGCTCAGCTACGAACAATTCCAGCTAGGAACGGATAATCCACCTTTGACATGAGTATTGACCACTCCTCTAAGCACAGATACGATTGCCCACTGTGCTGTTAGGATTTATTGCCTTTTTTTTCAAGTTAGGCAAATCTGAGGAACCGACAACGAAATAACGCTGCCCTCAGTCGTATGTTTAAGTGCAAGCCAGAAACAACTGAAACCACAAAAGTGATCCTGGAACGTTCGATGTACCATTCTTGTTCAGTGACTTGAAGCTAAAGCGGAGTCAAGATACTCAGTTAAGCAACATTAAATGCAAATTCAAAGATGGTCAACAGGTTTTGACGAACTCTATTAAGAACGGTTTTCTATGTCATTATACCCGCTATGATGGCAAAATGAAGATTTGTCTTGCTCAGAAACTAATTCCAACCGTTTTAAGTATTTTCATCAGTCCCTGTCTGGGGGGGCTTGGGAACTTACAAAACCATCATGAAAATAAAAGAGCATCTAACTTGGGTGAATTGAATTCCAACGTAACGAAGTTGGTCGGCCAGAGTGAGAATTGCAGTATGGCCACACTAAAAACTAGAGCCCTCCAGAGCTTTTTATATTCTAGTCTAGTGGAGAAGCCCGTGGATAAGCTGTTTGTTGATTATCTGGGGCCTCCCCTATACTACAAATGGTAACCAATACATACCAGATAGTCCACGCAAGTCGGACTCTGTAGTTTTATGTTTCGCGCATACGTTAGTGCAACAGGGGTTGCCTCATCATTGCTGGACAACGGGGAAGTGCACGTACAAGCGAACCTCCACTTAGCTCTCGCGCTATCTGCGTGCGTTTTCCTCCTAATTCCTCTCTGATAACGTCGCGTGCCTCCTTGTTTCTAATTCGAATCAGGTCTTACAGGTAAACAGGTAACAACTTCAGTGTACTCCAGCGAAGATTACACCGATAAGACACTGATCTG
Organism: Schistocerca piceifrons; assembly: GCF_021461385.2. NCBI lineage: Eukaryota > Metazoa > Arthropoda > Insecta > Orthoptera > Acrididae > Schistocerca > Schistocerca piceifrons. The sequence continues at coordinate 930,739,298 of NC_060139.1, read as the reverse complement.
CGGGAAGACGCACCACAATGCAGTTGATGTCGGAAGGATGTATTCACAACGTTTTCCAACACGACTTTCTACGTTCTGCGCATGTTTTTAGACGTACAGAGATGTGATTAAGAACCGAAGGAGCTTTCCACGTACAACGTGTCGTGGAAAGACCAATATGCAACACAAAAAATGTTGCCCGGAACGTTATTGAGTATTTTGGGGCACATCCCACAAATGGTAAGCATAGCTTAAACGAAAATAACGTGTACGTACAATGTAGTATGAACTAAAGTGTTGCCGTGCTATTGAATTTAAGTTGCAGTATAATAATGACTCTATTATGGTCATTATTATTAGTATTATGAAAGTAGTTACAGCTCACCCAGTAAAACCTATTTCTCATTGTAATTACAGCTAAGAAGAGGTGCAGCAGACCTGTGGATATCGAAGTCTTCGGTACAAAGGTCTCTGGAGGAACGAAAATGGCATCCCTCTAAGCATCCCAACAGTTATATGGAAACGATTTCCAAAATCGAATGTCCTTCTACAGACGTCTCGCAAATAAAATACCCGTAAATCTGGATTGCATCAGGCGGATTCTATGGACAGATGAATGATATTTCGTGAATGACGCCACTGTCAATAGCCACAATCTACATTACTGGTCTCCTGAAAATCCTCGCCGGTTATGGCAACATCATATCCAAGCGCACTGTGGTGTTAACGACGTATGCTGCGGTATTCTAGGAGGCCATATCAATGGACCAGTTTATTGGCTCCCAGGCAAACTGGTCGGCTGTATTTGCAATTCCTACAGAATGAGTTGAATCTTGGGCATCTCTCAGAAGACATCTCACTTCAGTTAGCTGTGAGGAACTGGTTTCAGCATGGTGCACCGCCCTATTATTGCAGAGGGGTTAGGGAATATCTCAACAATGTGTACCCCGAACGGTAGATAGGTCGTGGTGGTTGCATTCGATAGCTAGCGAGATCGCCTGATGAACGCCGTTGGATTTTTTTGCTTATAGGGTTATAGCAAAGCCACAGTTTACGAAACGGAACCGGAAACTCTAGGTGTGTCAAAAGACCAGTGTTTGTGCTTCAGTATCTGCAGAAACGTTAAGAGCTGTCCATGCTATTACGGAGATGCGCTTTGCGTGCAACAAGGCGGACATTTTGTAGGGAAGCAGCCTACTCACGCCGTAATAAAGTCACATCAGTCTTTCCATTGTGTGCCAGCCAGTCCGCTGTAACTAGCTCTGACGTCATAAATGTTGCGCAATACTTTAAAAATCAAGTAAATAATCTGAAACGGTTCTAGCGTGTCAGGAGTAATACAAAATCAATATGTGTTGAATATCAGTTAAATAATTTTAAACATTTTCGAAATTTGGATGTTTTTCTGTAAAAATCATTGGCGCAACAGAAAAGAGCTAGAGACTCAAAAATTTGTATTTAGATGCCTTTTTCATAATTATTTAATAGAAACAGTACTTTGGATTTCACAAATTAAAATTTTAGTGGAAATTCGTGATTCTCTGGTTTTTGTCTTAAAAATTAAGGAAGCAAGATAGGTTAAGTAGGCTAATAAATAAGGCTAGGATGTTTAAATTTAAGTAGAAGGGAGATTCGCTATAATCATAAAGATGTGAGAAGTTTCAATTGAATAACTATAAAACTATAGCGATAGCGTATCTCCAAAGGGCAAGTTCAGAGCTCGTCTACTGCGTGTAGTGTAATTAAATTAATTCTCTCGCCCAAAATATTTTACTTAGCCACGTCAGACTTTTATTATGATTACTTACCTGTGTGCTGAATGCGCATTTAAATTGAGAGCTTCATCTGCGATCAGCAACAGAAGCTATGATTTATTCGGTAACTTAAAGTGGTGCTTTACTAGCCCAGCGGCTAGTCGGGAGAGCCAATTTTAACAGGCGTTCCCTTAGCCGTCCGCACCGCGGCTTTATATATAAGAACGCTGTGCGAGGAAAGAAGGCCCCAGTTCTCTCCAGACGCTGAATAACACACCATCTGTGTTGGGAGTCGCGTCGCGTCGGTGTCATTGCTATAAACAGCCTCGGATGCCGTATTAAGTTACTCGGGATACACGTAACCATGAAATCATTTTCGAGTGAAGTGTTAATTCTGGGATGACTTTAATTATCTATCTTCAGTTTGCCTATGTCGTATTTTCACGTGCCGCCGCGGGACAGACATTCTACCATTATTTAGCGTGGCGTTTGATGAACCTAATCATCAAATTATGGCGAACATTCACTTAAACATTTAATTTGGACAGTTATAGTTGCATCAGCTCATTAGACTCTGAACTGCTCTGTTAGTCAGGTTGTGTGGATTCTTTTTTTTTCATCTGTGACTTTCAGAATATAGAGAACGTTTTTTTTCACGATCGTTTTTGATTATGAATTCCAGACAATCTCCTAATTCTTCAGAGCTATAAGCTGTAGCTATAAGTGTATTTCTCAGATGAAGTAGGCACTAGGAATTCTAATTACAGGCTTCACGTTTTGCTAATCACTTTCTGGTTGCCAAAATTGTAGTTAGAGAGCCAGTGTTGAGAACGGCAAAACAACAGCATAAATAATAGGAACGTTTTAAACAACATAATTCCACCCGCAGCCCCACATATGGTTGAACGGCAGGGAAATGCATAATTTCCACATTACAATTCTACATTTAAATAGCCACTTTTAAATTCCACCAGCCGCCCCACAATTTGAATATTTATATTATGAATGATGCAGTTATAAAGGTCTGTCAGTATTTAACATAGGTTTGGAGGAACATCATTTATGATGTTCATTACATTCATTGTTGTTTATTGCAATCAGAGATATAATAGCATTTACGTAATACTGCCAACTGTGAAGCATGGATTGGTGTTGTTCATAAACTAGCTGTCATATGTTGATATGCCCTGAAACAGATAATTAACATTCTTTGTCCCTTGCGCGTATTGTTTTGGTCAGAGACAATTATTATTGTACACAGACACCTTTTTCGAGCCCAGGAATCGAACACTGCACCCCTCCCATAGCAAACAAGTTTTCTAGCGACGTGCTATAGGATAAGACATAGCTGTAAAACGTGTTTTCAAGCGCTGGTTTTACGTTTAGAAGGGTGTTCTCTCAGTTAGCGTGGAGTCCCCTTTATTGTTATGCTTAGGCAAACCTTTCAGCATCTGTGGTATCGGCGATTAACTAACGTCAGCGGAGGACGGAGTACTTGTGCCACCTGATATTTGTAGTGGATGACGCATTTTATCGTTTTGTTTGTCTACTTCCGAATGAATCTGACGGCCAGGGTTAATGCAAGCACCTGGCAAGATATTTTCTGCTTTTGTGTTACCTAACGTCCTAATAAGCCACAGCTGCAAAATACTAACGCGAATTCTTTACAGACGAATGGAAAAACTGGTAGAAGCCGACCTCGGGAAAGATCAGTTTGGATTTCGTAGAAATGCTGGAACACGCTAGGCAATACTGACCCTACGACTTATCTTAGAAGAAAGATTAACGAAAGGTAAACCTACGTTCCTAGCATTTGTAGACTTAGAGAAAGCTTTTGACAACGTTGACTGGAATACTCTCTTTCAAATTCTAAAGGTGGCAGGGGTAAAATACAGTGAGCGAAAGGCTATTTACAATTTGTACAGAAACCAGATGGCAGTTATAAGAGTCGAGGGACGTGAAAGGGAAGCAGCGGTTGGGAAGGGAGTGAGACAGGGTTGTAGCCTCTCTCCAATGTTATTCAATCTGTATATTGAGCAAGCAGTAAAGGAAACAAAAGAAAAATTCGGAGTAGGTATTAAAATCCATGGAGAAGAAATAAAAACTTTGAGGTTCGCCGATGACATTGTAATTCTGTCAGAGACAGCAAAGGACTTGGAAGAGCAGTTGAACGGAATGGACAGTGTCTTGAAAGGAGGTTATAAGATGAACATTAACAAAAGCAAAACGAGGATAATGGAATGTAGTCGAATTTAGTCGGGTGATGCTGACGGAATTAGATTAGGAAATGAGACACTTAAAGTAGTAAAGGAGGTTTGCTATTTGGGGAGTAAAATAACTGATGATGGTCGAAGTAGAGAGGATATAAAATGTAGACTGGCAATGGGAAGAAAAGCGTTTCTGAAGAAGAGAAATTTGTTAACATCGAGTATAGATTTAAACGTCAGGAAGCCGTTTCTGAAAGTATTTGTGTGGAGTGTAGCCATGTATGGAAGTGAAACATGGACGATAAATAGTTTGGACAAGAAGAGAATATAAGCTTTGGAAATGTGGTGCTACAGAAGAATGCTGAAGATTAGATGGGTAGATCACATAACTAATGAGGAGGTATTGAATAGAATTGGGGAGAAGAGGAGTTTGTGGCACAACTTGACAAGAAGAAGGGACCGGTTGGTAGGACATGTTCTGAGGCATCAAGGGATCACAAATTTAGCATTGAAGGGCAGCGTGGAGGGTAAAAATCGTAGAGGGAGAGCAAGAGATGAATACATTAAGCAGATTCAGAAGGATGTAAGTTGCAGTAAGTACTGGGAGATGACGAAGCTTGCACAGGATAGAGTAGCATGGAGAGCTGCATCAAACCAGTCTCAGGACTGAAGACCACAACAACAACAACGTCCTGATAAACGAAAACAGGCCTAATTTTAGCTGCAGGGAACTTAAGATATTTTCTTTTAACAGTAAAGCTCCTTGCAACATGACCACACCTTATCACCCACAGCCAACATTTGCAGAGCGAGTCAATTGTTGCTTTAAGTCGGCTCTTATTATTCTTCATGCCTAATTTCAGGCAATGCAGGACCTTTCTATCTACTGGCTTAATTTTGCCTTTAATACGGCAATGAATGAGACTTGTAGAGCACTACCCACTAAGCTGATGTTTTTGTATCAAATTAACTCGCTTATATTGATTCTGTTGTCAATAAACGAACTCTTTCCCGAGTAGATTAATCCCAATGTCTAGGGACCGATTACCTCAGCACTTTGGTCCCTTAGGAACTTACCACAAATTTTCAAAAAATTCCAATGTCATTAAAGAGAATTGGCAGGCTGCAAAAAATAGTATTTCTCTCACACTAGAGAAAAAAAAGAAAAAAAACTTTAGACACAGCATAAGGGTAGCCAGAAGATTTCAGCTAAGATACTCATATGCTTTGTGGGTCCATATAATATAGTCAAAATTATATCTTTCAGCTTCTTGTACAAGATAGAGCAACTAAGAAAAAGATTACGGCACTTACAAGACAGCTTAATGTTGGTCTGGATAAGAAGGGTGCTGAATAACATGTTCCGTAATTTAGTGGCTCCCACCCCCTGCTCTCCTATTAAGTGATTTAAGTTGCTTCACTACACTAAGGATACTTACTTCTAAGTTGATTGGCGACTCCATGGAGTGTCCTGTGCACCACGACCATATAATGGGTATACTTGGAAGGAGAGACAGCATTGGTCGTATTTTTTTTGTTTTATTAAACGCAAAATCGATTTTCGGTCACGTAGTGACCATCTTCAGTGCTGTAATATATAATTTAAATTGGTAGGCACTGGTGTCAACAAGCTTACAGCGATCACATAAACTTTTAAATTCACTTACCGCACATACAATTAGTAGACGAATAAAGACAATGTTATTTCAAGTAACCTGCTACGGACGTTTATGTGATCGCTGTAAGCTTGTTGACACCAGTGCCTACCAATTTAAATTATATATTACAGCACTGAAGATGGTCAATAAGTGACCGAAAATCGATTTTGCGTTTAATAAAACAAAAAAATACGACCAATGCTGTCTCTCCTTCCAAGTATACTTCTAAGTTGTTCATGTTCCCATCTGTTCTTGATTCAAAATCTGGAATATTTACCATATCGGCTTTAATGTAGGGATGTTGTAAAACCGATTCTTGAACTCGGTTTTATGACACTCTCATCAGTATATTACCATTGCTATCACACAGTGACAGTCTTGATTGTGTCTTGATGCTGGTGTTCCTTACATACGACCAGAATATTTTAGAAGTTCTGCCAGATTTCGAGACAGTTTCGTTGTTGAAACCGTTTAAAGCATATCACGTTCCAATGCACGGTTAATTTCGAGATTCTGTATCTATAACGGCACATCAGCAGCATCATTGCAATGGGATTCTTGGGATGGCTGGTTGCGGACAGTGGTTCTCTTCCGAGGAAGGATGCAGTGTGCAGTAGAAAACGTTCGGTTGAGGTTACAATGATTTCTTTATTGCTGTTTGTTTACAATAATGGAACTTGGGAACTGCAAGCGGCGATGGTGGACGCGGGAACACTGCCGCTGCATTACGAGATACTCGTATTCCCCAATCGAGGAATGGCCGGCGGTATCTGTGTATACATTTAGCTGCATCTCGTTTCAGTGCCCAGAGCGAAGAAATATTCCGTTGACACGCTAGGCGGGGGTGGCCTCGTTACGTGCTCCTCGGGCGGCAGTGAAGTGCTGTCGGGGAGAATATGGCAAGTGCCATAACCTGATTTCCCAGAAACTTCACTTGGTGCAAGAGGTGTCAAAATAAGCGGACACATCTGTTGGCTTATCCGTAGATACTCGACCGTTTCAGATAAAACGACGATCAAAGTTTCCGAAGAATTTTATGTGCCTTTTAGCGAGGAAACAGATCAGGCAGAACGGTGGCACAGTTGCTAGCTGCGCAGTTTCGAGCACCGTGTTCGAAAGCCGATTATTATTTTTATTTTTGTTTTTATTTACCTTCCCATGTCCGTAGCACGTTACTTCCAATGTATATTGAAATAATATCGTCTTTATTCGTCTACTAATTGTATGTGCGGTAAGTGAATTTAAAATTAAAAAAGTATATGAATGAGAAAATTACTGAAATCGTTTTAGGTGAAATGTCTGTGGCGTACCTTGATTCATCAACTGCAGGCGCCAGTTATCTATAAAGTGATCTGTTATGCCTGGTTTGCTGCGAAATTATTGTCAATGCACGAAAGCATCAGCAAAGTTAACGACGTCTCTTCCCAGTGAGATTCACATGGAGAAATATCATTGTTGTAAACTTGCATTTGTACGATGTTCGTGGTCTTTGGAATGTCTATGTTTCGAATGTTTCTGTGATCGGTATCATCCAAGGGAATGCGCCAGCTCTTCCTGAATAAAATATGAGAATAAATATAAGAAATGGCATAATAATGAAATAGAAGAATACGAGAATTTAAAAAGACTGTCACCTCTGAAAATACCATAAACTCATATATACTAATGTGCTACACTTATTGTGAAAGCCAGTTGTAATTTTACAGTTAATATAATTCTCCTGTATCCATAACTTGATAAGAAACATTCACGTAATAACGTTCTGCGGACTTGAGTGAGTAAATCAAAAACTAAAGTTAAATAAAAAAATTTCTCGGATTTCAAACACGGCCCCCATAACTGAGAAGCCTTGACGCTAGGCACTGTGCCACCCTTTTTGCTGAAATTATCGCCCGCTAAGTAGCACATAAACTAACTCTTTGACCGTAGTTTTCTCAGAAAAGATCAAATATCTACGCATAAGCCAAGACACATAATCACTTATATTGAATCCTCTTCCAATAAGTGAAGTTTCTGGGAAATTATGTTATGGCACTTGCTGTGTTCTCCTATTGAGCTACCCGAGAATTTAGGTGCTCAGGCGACTGGCAGCGATTAGCGGCCCAGTTGTGGTAGATATGGCTGCGTCATCTACATGGCACTGACCGTCGAAGACTGGACCTCACATAACTCCCCTAGCAGTTCAATGACGACGAGATAGTTTGGTCAGGTCTAGAAGCTGCTGCTGCCTGATGACTTCATGCAAGTAGCTGTGTTTTCATGTCACAGTGTACGACGTGGAACAAAGGCAATGATTGGCCAGCTGTCATAACAGGCGGTGGGTCGGGCTGTAGACACTCCCTGGAGACTGGCCCAGGCATCAGGATGCGGAAGTCTGACGCCATGGAGACAGCTGCTATCGCTGATCATGCAGATCAATGACTAACACTGGCTAGCTGTGACTGGCCTGTTTACAGTTCTGGATTCGTTCTTTTTCCTCAAGTCCTGCGACAGTTTAGGTCCGTTACGATGCCTCCCTCCTGAAAAAAGAAATCCGCACTTGGATTTCCGATGAAAATTTTGCTGTAGACATAGGCGCAAACTTTTTTTAAAAGTACTTAATTTATGCTTTACATTTTTAGCTTCAGTTAAGGTTGTATTTGACACTTTATTTACGGTTCTTTTCCGATCACACTAGCTTTTTGGTCCATAATGATTTTTTGATCAGAGTTAGTGCTGTCATGGTCAGATTATTTCTCGTTAGCACTGTTGGGATTGGTGTGAGTCCATAGGTTCAAGGTTGGCAGGGGTTGGGTTTGGGTTACTGTTCACTTGAACTGGTTTTAAATAATACATATTATTACAAAAATTATTCAGGCAGCTGAGGTTGAAGTTCCTATGGTTACGAGTTGGCGTTGATGTTCAGTACTGTAGTTTGTTATGTGATCTAGAGCTCCTCCCTTGATGTGAGGCCATTTTGTGCAGCTATCATTTGATCTTGGGGGGGGGGGGGCGAGCAGAGTTGGATTTAACATTATTTTTGAAATTCAGCTTAACTGTAATACCTGCAGCGGCATATGAACATTATTGCCACACCAAGACTCGAACCTGGATGCTCCCCCCCCCCCCTTATTGCAAGCAGTCACCATACCACTGAGGGTGCCCAAGCACGCTCCCTGCACTGATCCATACTTGCATATGTCGCACACCTATATATTTCTTCTGATAGATTATTAATTCATTTATTCGCACATCTCATGATTCCTGTGCAGGTCTTAGAATCAAGATTGTCACTGTCGTTTTCGTCAGATGTCCCTCTTTGTTTGTCTCATACACTGCCAGAAAAGAAATTAGTACACCTGGAAAGAAGACGTCGACTTTGATCCGATTACAGCATGTGCCATCCATACTGATAAGGTTGCAACATCGTCCGTCGACAGATTCCCCTCTGGGCATAGCGACGCTCTTTCAGTTCTGAGCCCGTTGTCACCCTAGTGAGGAATTCCCCAGCTCTCCCTGCTCCTCCTCCACTTTACTCTCCCTTCCCCACTTCCCCCTCCCTACCTCACTTGTGGTCTGGTGGGAAACAGACACAGTCCTTGCTGGAGAGTAAGAATCTCATGACACAAAATTCAAATTAATGTCAATTACATTGCGGAAGATATAAATATTATAAAATTCAGTTTACACATTCTTTATTTAATCAGTTTACAGGAGACAGGTGTCCCCCTCTTTCCATGACGCAAGTACCAACGAATGGAATGAAGTGCGATATATTAACCGCCATTTTGGGTTGCCCATATGTGTGCCAGCTGGTAGGGTGCCACTGGCTAGTCCTCACAGCTAAAAATTTTTAAAAACGATACTAAACACCGATCGACACTATACTGACAATTTTTTTCCCTATCAAATGCATAGAAAGACATTAACAGGGAAAGAACAAATTTAAAAACTGTACTAAATACCGATTGTGTGGAGAAAGATCGTCTACATACCACCTGAAAATCACAAAACGAGTCCTTTCCCATTATCATGTATGTAGAAAGATTATAATGCGCTCTACACGTTGGAGAAGCTCTGACAGGTCCATTCACTAAGGAAATCTGCTGGCTAATGGTGCGTCCTGAGTATGCCGGTACCAGCTTGCATTGCTAGCCCTGCAACGTGGCAGCCCATAGAAATACTATGAAACTGCACATTTGTGGAGCGCCAGGCCACTGCACACTCATGCAGACTGCGCACAGAGAAAATTGCTGTTGGGAACCACAGAGAAACCGCTGTCAGGGAATCACAGTGCACTGCCAGGAGCCGCACTGCTCCGATGTTTTTCTGCTCCTACCCTCCCGAGAGTGGAACCTCCATGAACAAAGCATCGGATAAATTGTAGCTGTACACATATAGAAAAAAATGTTTGCAAGGGAGGTGAATAGGTATAAAAACATGACAAAATTTTAATGCTGCCACACCAGAGTTTAAAATTGCTGCTGCTAAGGCAATACACACAACTGCTCATAAATGTGATCATGTATTTAAAGAAAAGTAACACGTGGAGTTCCCATTGCCAGCTGCCACGTGGCACATGAAAACATGTAGCTGGTTTCATGGGACACTAATGACTGTCATTATGCCTTGTGATCAGAGCTGCCACCTGACATGGCGACATCTGGTGGCTGCTGTTTGAACTAATACTCTCGGACCATTGTATTGTGCGCCTTACAGTCTGGCACCAGCAGGCTGTTAGCCCTGCCTGTGGGCCACCTGCCACAGTATTGTCTGCTACAGTGGTCTAGCAATATCCTAATGTCCCAATACCTGCTTGTGGCACATGTGGTACCACCCATGCATGTGTTTTCTGCACATGACCACCCTTCTGCTCTGCATTTCTAGATATGTTTCCATGAAACTGGAACCTGTAGCTCTGTCTAAAACGTAACAAAGAGCCAAGAACAGTATTGAGTTTCTTCCTTCTATGTTACTTCCTTTGTGTGCCAGCAGATCTCTGCCTCCTGAGAGTTCCTTGTAGCTTTGCCTGCAAAAGAGCAAAATATATCCCTGCCCGAGATGACAGAGGTGTATAGATTCCTTCTAAGAAGCACTACGCCATTGATCACCTCACAAAGGGGCAGTCCAGTAAAAATATGGAGTTACCTCTTCCTCTGTCTGGGAGCACACCAAACTCGTTAGCGATCTGCCTCAAATGGGTTATGGACCACCCATAAGAAGTCGACAGGTCTCTCCTTGTAAAAGACGATGGGAACAACTGCATGTTGAAATATTAGGCAGATTCTTGCCTGTAGGACAAAGACAATATGTCTGGTCCAGCATTCATCTGCTGATCTGTCTTAACCTGTTGGTCATTGTTCCTGCATTCATATTAACTAATACCTAATCAGTGGATGCGTATAAAAGACACCCCCACCCTCAGTCTTCTTCATTCTGCTACTGTTTGTGACTGCTCCAGGTTGTGTGTGTGGTTATCGACGTTTCCAGTCTTCGTTTGTTTGCTCCTGTGCTACTCGTCTGTCTTTACTAGTTACCTACTGCACGATGAAGCGGTGATCAACAGCAAACAGCAGCAGTGTTAGTGGCAAAAGCCCTAGGCAAGGAGAATTACCTGGTAATTATGTATTCAAGTGGATAACTGCAACCTTTTCCCTCACAATTCTTTCACTAAGAACTACACAGAATTGAATGCATGTGTTGTTCTTGTAGTTTCAGCATATATTCATTAAGCAGCGGATCAGCTAGTGCTGAGAGGCAGCGGCAGCAGCATCGTAAGTACATATTTTCTTCTTCCTAGTGCTGTGTGTGTATGTAATATGTTGATGAGACTTACTCATTTCGTTAAAAAATTTCATTGTAGTGATGTGTGTAGGTAACATAGTATTGTGCGAGGTACATTGTTTGCTGTCGTAGATAATTTCAAGGCAGAGAAGCAGGCAAGGAGAGAAGTTTTTACGTTTACCATCATAGCTATCGTGTAAGTGAATACTCTATAAATAGGTTTTCTTAGTTTTATGTGCGTGTGTGTGTGTGTGTGTGTGTGTGTGTGTGTGTGTGTGTGTGTGTGTGTGTGTGTACTACTTATTAAATCGATATGTTGCTGTTGTAGGTACTTTTGGCGACATTGGTCAGTGGATCCATGATGATTCAGGTGAGAATGATGAGATGTTACATTGGGTGGGGGAGACGGGAAGGGTCAGGAGTGGATCTCTTTCACAAACATCGAAAATCCAGAAGGTGGTACAAAGAGCCAATAGGATTTCTCAAAGCATGCCTTCCTGTTTTGAAAACAGAGATCCTCAAAAACAGTAGAGATCCATGGTATCCCGCCATTAAATGCAGTACTGTACATTGCATCGACATGTAAAGCACTCAGCTGAATACTACATCTCGTTATCCACACGCATGTCTGTGATCCTGTAAATAGAGGGTCGCACTATATCAATCTTCCCGATGATACAGCCGCCACAATCAGGCATATATTAATGTGAAAAATGAGCATGATGAGACTTGTTTCGCATTGTCAATCCTGGCTTGCAAGAGCAATATTAAACACAGTCCAGAGCATCTAGTTAGATACCACATGCGTAAAGACACTATCCATTAGGGGGGGGCGGGGGAGGGTAGTTAACTTTGACAGTATCGAGTTCCCTGTCAAGATCCAGGACACATCTAAATTTGAGATGAAGGATACCGTTACATCAGTTGACGTTTATGGCCTAGGGAAACACAAGTCAAATGAGCAGAACAAGCATATTGTCTTCTGATCCCTCATTTATCCAATTTTACCAGTGAGTGTAAGCTGCATGTGGATATGATGGTATTAATCAGTGGAGGCAGACAGCACTATTTTTGGATCAGTGACATGTCCAAACTCATTTCCTCCCAGCTGGGTAAACATAAGGGTAAACAGTGTATTTTCTTAAGCTGTCTGAATGCCTCAGAGAAATTTCTAGCACTGCATCTAGTAGACTGTTCTTCCAAGGACCCAGTACATGTTATTGTGCCTACTGAAGAAAGGAAATTCATAAAGAGTGCTCACCATCAGGAGTGATGCCCATTTATGGTGTATGTTGACTCCATGTACCTGCTCGCTCCTGTGATATACTGTGAAGATGACTCCACAATATCATGCACCGCCTTTCAGAAAAACACATTCCATATGTGGCAGCATTCCAAGTGGTATCGCCCTATGATTCGAGTCTTAACTGCTACGAAAGTTATACCGGTGACAGTCCTGCAGTTTGGCAGCTCACTGAAATTGAAAATCTTTCGTGGGAGGTTGATAAGCTTTACAGCAACAACAGTCCCATGACCAAATCGAAGAATAATGAAGATTTGTACGATAAAGCACTTGACTGTCAGATTTGTGGGATGCCATTAGACAGAAAAGCGGAAACTCCTTGTAGGAACCACTGCCATCTTATGGGGAAGTTTCGTGGTAAAGCTCGTAATACATGCAAATTGAAGTATCAGTTACCATACCACATCCCCGTCCCTTTTTAATAATTTAACTGAGTATGACATTCACTTCCTTGTCGACACTTGACCAAATTCGGTATGAAGAAAGATCAGACCATTGTCCTGCGTGAGAGCATTGAGATATATATTTCCTCCTCCAAACGAATGACGCCAAGAATTATGCTCCGCTTCCTTGATTCGCTCAGATGTAAGCATGCGTTACACCAGAAACTTGGTGAAACAGTGTCTCAGAAGGATATGCATATCAATCGAGCTACATTTCCTGAAGAGGAAAAGTTCCAGCTTGTGATCGGGAAGAGGGTTCCCTATTCGAGAATCTGGATAGTATGACTAAATTCAAGGAAACCAGGCTACTCAATATAACTGCATTCTCCAGCAACCTTACAGATGACATTACGGACGCAAAGATGAGCATGCTATGAATGTCTGGTGGGAATTCATCATCCCACATTTGTGAGAGTACTCAAGACTTTATGTGGACACAGACGTAAGTTTCCCTGCGGACGTTTTCGAGAAATTCCGGAATCTACGCGTGTCCACACATTCTCTGTATCCCACTTTTTGTCATAGAGCACCTGCATTGTATTGGGACGTTATGCTCAAGAAAGAAAAGCGCAGTACGAAGCTACTGGCCGCTGCTGACAAGCTTCTTTTCTTTGAGCGAGGAATTCGCGCAGGACTTTGGCATTGTATCTGTAAGCACGCCAAAGTAAAGAGCCCATGCATGGGTGAGAGGTTCAATGCATCCTTCATCTTATATCTAGATGTCAGTAACTTATACAGGCACACCATGCAACAATGATGCGATTGGCGAGTTTCTATGGCTGTCCAATGAAGAGTACGTCGGATTAAATGAAAGTTTCCATAGTGGGGTGTGGCAGCTGATTATGATGAGGGGTATGTGGTGAAGGCAGAACTCACACACCCTGTTTGTTTGAATGATGCGCAGGTCGATTTGGTGCTGCATCTGGAGCAACTAGCTCCGCGAGGAGGCTCCACCCCAGATCTGATGCAAACGCTGGGGAATAGGCAAAGATACATTATTCTCTATGATGATCTCCAGCAGTGTCACAGATTGGGGATGATGCTGGTTGGAATCATCTGGGCTATCTCCTTCAAGCAGCCCCCTTGTGGAAAGAGTCTATTGATTTGAATTGATATGAGTACCACACTGAGTGCTTCCACAATGTGTGGCATTGAAAAATATTTTTTAAATGAATGAAAATTATATTTTCGATAAAATAATGGAGAACTGAGAGAGCACCGCTATATTTTGATTAGAACAGAATGGGATGGGCGTTGTGGCGTAAGGAAATGTATTGCCAGACCAGATTTCAAATTGGTCACAATATTTAATGAGAACTTCATTGCTGTGGAGGTGGAGAAGGTTGCAGTAGAGTTCTCGGGAATTATTTATTTGGGGATCTGTATATTAGACCTATCAAAGCTCCATGAGTACCGAATCCTCTGTGAGTCTCCGAAAACTCATTTCGCAGGTCCAAAGTTACAGATACAGATAGCTTCTTCTATTGAGTGAAGAGCTGTGATCCATATGAAGTAATGAGGGGTGACTGTGAAGAATTCGACACGTCTGGATACATAGCCGATAATCCAGCTCTACTACCACTGTGTGGTCACGGCCACGCCACAGCATACTATGTTCTTGTTTATCTGCAATCGAGAGGGGCAGAGTATTCCTTCTCTCACCTTGACAGACATCGGTTGCTTTCAGCGATCTATTCACATTTACTCTCTACCGCTCAGGTTGTCATTTTGATTAATACTGTGGCTATTATTCTGGTCTGGAATATGCTTATTGCGATGGCTGTTACGGATTTTGAGACTGTCGAAAAGAAAGAACACTTGAAACTGTGTTTTCAAAGATGAGTGGGGGATTCAGTTATTTTTGTACGCGATTACGATGAAAATTCCCAACTTTTAATAAGTAAGTCAAAACAAAGGTAGTAATATTGTTCGAAATTTCTCTTCACTCCGTGCAGGAACACGTGGGCATTCCTCTCATGACGAACGGTGTGATATCGTGCACATGTTAAAAATTGAAACAGGAAAGATACCTGATCCATCAAGTCTTAGAGAAAAGTGTTTAACTGTATGTGTACGGTATGCTCGTATTCGGAAAAGATAAGAAATACTTTGGTAAGGCACAGAATGTGCACTAGATATGGCAAAACCATTTGCTTATGAAGAGGTAGCTAATATTTAACCATTCCTGCTTTGTAACGCAACGCTGTAAAAAGTCTACTTGTTGATAGAGGTCATAGGAGAGAACTAAACAGTGTAATTGTTAACTGTCGATCGAGTGTTCTGATAAGACAGATCACAATGAACAATTATTTTTTTATTCGCGTAACTAATAGACGACTTTTATGTGCACAAAGAATTACATGTTTTACTTCCATTCCTCGGAATAAAAGATTTGGATATTTTTTAATGCTGTTGAAAACTATGTTGAAAAATCGGTGGTTTTCCAAAATGCTGTGCAATTGCTACCGGTGGTGTACCAGCTGTGATCGGTAGCGTAAATATTCGCTGGTCACTTACGAAAAAACTGAATAAATCATTTAACTTTTCATTGCATTATTCATCAGGACACACTAAGCGTGAAAAGTGTTCGAACGCTGCCCACAATAAAAATGTAACGAAAATTACAAATATAATATGCTGAGGAAATCCGTCATTCTTTCATGGAAAGTTAAGTAATTTATATTAGAAAATGACACGGTATATGGAGATAGAATTGTTCATTATAAAAATCGTTGACTGAGTGCGGGAAACAGCTCTTTTTTCCCTTAGGGGTTTTGAAGTTTTGAATGAAAAGGTAAAATCGCGTATTTCTGAATTTCAAAAGAAGCTAAAGGGTTCACTTTTGTCTATCAGAATTAGCATTTGTAACGAATGTTACCGATCACTTTAATAATCTGAATGTACATTTTCCTTTAGCCTGTGGGCAGGACTCACAATATAGGACGACTGACTATCGTTGTAATTGTCCGGCGTGGCTGTAGCTGCTGCAAGGGATTGACGGCAGCGTAGGTGTCAAGTTGGAGGGGGAAGCACTCGCTGGAGGGGAATGATTCGCGAGCCACGTCTTGGCAGGCCTGCCTTAAGGCATTGTTCTGCAGAAGAAGAAGGTTATCGTCCTAACGAAAGACAAGGCAAAATGGTCACCTATTGTGAAGTTTGTAGATCTGCGAGCAAAAATCGATGCTTATCGCACATTGGAAGCTGCCACGTCGAGGCGGACTATGGGTGTGTGTTGTGTGACGTTGAGAACCCTCTGCAGTGCCTTACAGCAGGGTTTGCGGCGCTCCACTGAAGTCGCAGCGTGTGATGTGGCAAACTGGTATCCAATGGGGAGGACACGAGGTGTACACTGTGCAGCAATCTAAAATCGCCCCACGGCTATAAAAGGGTCATTTGTGATTATGGGACTGAAACTCTCCGATATTCACTTATTCACTTGTTGAGATAGAGAGAGGGGGTCGGGGACTCTTACTGAGTGAGAAGGAGAGAATGAGACTGGATGTAAGAGTTGGAGAATAATATGACCCTTTTATCATAGTGTAAGTAATTGTGTGTGCGTGTGCCGAGTAAATATCTATTTACGTGTATGAGGAGTGGGTACTACGAACACTTGCACATATGTACAGTGTAAAAAAAGAAAAAAGAAAATCTGCACACCATGTGCATCAACAAAATTTATACGTCATGTAAATACGAGGTGTGACAATAAAGTAATGAGACAGTCGTGAAAAAAAATGTTGCTTACAGTTTTAGTCGAGTTTAGTGTTGTCTCCTTCAAAGTAGTTCCCTTGTGATTGCACACACTTTTTCCAGCGCTTCTGCCATTGATGGTAACACTTCTGGAACTCACCTTCTGTAATATCCTCCAAGACTCTCGTCACAGCTTTTTGGACATCTTGTGTTGTTTGAAAATGGTGTCCCTTGACCGCCGTTTTCACTCTTGGAAATAGAAAAAAGTCGCACGGAGCGATATCTGGTGAATAAGCTGGCCTTGGTAGTACTGAAATTTGTTTTGAGGTTATAAATTGCTGTGCTGACAGAGCAGTCTGGGATGGCGCATTGTCGTGATGCAGAATCTAATTATCAGCAATGTTGGCACGGACACGAAGGACTCTTTAACGAAGTCTTTCTAAAACTTCTTTGTAGTAATATTGGTTAACTATTTGTCTAGGAGGCACCCACTCTTTACTAACAATTCCCTTGGAATCAAAGAAGCACACAAGCATACATTTCACTTTTGACTTTGACATGCGAGCTTTTTTTGTTGTGGGTGATCGCTTTGAGCACCACTGGGAACTTAAGCGTTTTGTCTCTGGATCGTACTGAAAAAACCAACTTTCATCACCAGTGACAAAATGGCTCAACAATTCTGGATTGATTTCCGTTTGTTCTAACAGATCGGCTGCCACATTTTTTTTTGGGGTTTCTCGCTGTTGTGGTGTGAGATTTTTGGGGACCATTTTTGCACAAATCTTTCTCATACCAAGATCTTCAGATATTACTAGACGAACCGTTTCTCAATTGATGTTCTGTTCTCCTGCAATCATTTTCACAGATAATCTTTGATCATATCGTACGAGTTCACGCGCCATGGCCAAGTTAACATCAGTCGGTGAGGTTGATGGTCGTCCACTGTGGTCTTCATCTTCAACATTCATTCTGCCTCCACTAAACATGTTATGCCAACGAAAAACTTGAGCTCTTGACATAACCTCCTCTCCAAAAGCCTTCTGAAGCTTACTGTAAGTTGTCGTCGCGTTTTCACCCAATTTAAAGCAAAAAGAAATGGCATGCCGTTGCGCAATATTACGCAGTTCCATTTGTGTGACGAGAGACACAGCACAACTCACGACTGAGCTGTTGTATCGATGTGCCGCTTGGACTATAAGCAGTTTGTAGACCAAGGTCAAAGATATTGTGCCTACACAAGCATGCAGGGTTGCTACATCTTGCAAAGAAAATCAGTCACATTACTTTTTGGTCGCGCCTTGTAGATTACTTTTTTAAGTGTCACCTCGTACTAGCTGTCTAATTCTGATTAATTTTTAAGTTTATATGTATATTTAGTTCCCAACCCATCTAAATTATTATTGTTCAACCAGTGCTAGTACATGAGCAATCAAACTGACCGTTCAGATGAACCAATTGTCAACCAGTGCTATGTGTGTGTGTGTAAATGATCAAAAATGGTTCAAATGGCTCTGAGCACTACGGGACTTAACTTCTTAAGTCATTAGTCCCCTAGAACTAACCTAAGGACATCACACACATCCGTGCCCGAGGCAGAATTCGAACCTGCGACCGTAGCGGTCGCGCGGTTCCAGACTATAGCGCTTAGAACCGCTCGGCCACACTGGCCAACCGTAAGTGATCAGAACAATTGTTCAGATGGAACAATTGTCAACCACTGCTACTGTTAGGTGGAGTGTGGATCTATATAGTACTTAGTATAAGAAAAGAAAATATTATCTAAAATTTTTTTCTTAAGAACCAAATAGTGTAACCATAACCACAAAAGTATCTTTGATTTCAAAATATTATTATGTGAAGATTTTTTTGAAGAATAAAATTGTAATAAATGAAAGGCCTTATTTTACTTTTGTTCTGCAGTATTACTTTTTATTGTGTTTACCGGTGTCGGGTCACAAGATCATCTTCAGACATGTGCAGATTATTGTCACCAAACAAGTTACAATGTTTGTAATGGACATTGGAAAAGAAGTTACACATCTAGGGTGAAGCAGAAATGTACAGCAAATAACATCTTTGACAGTGTGGTGGTAATGCAATGTAAACAGTAAAACTTGAACAGTAAGTAAATATAAACGAAGTAAACAGGAAAAAACTTTGTTGGCAATAGTCAGTAAATGCCTGAAGAAGGCCTTGTAAGCCAAAACCGCATAACACAATAAAAGTAGTACTGTAGAACAAAAGCAAACTAGCGCTTTTCATTTATTATAACGTTGTTCTACCAAAAACCGATGGAAGATTCAGTTAACATCAATCAAATTGTATCTATCATCTGAGATGTGAATAAAAAAATTGTGTATGTGAGAACTGAGCTCATTACTATATGTATTTGTTATTGTTATGTACAAAAAACCTTTGACATTAGTTGTGAACCTGAAGGTGAAGTTTAACGTGGAAGATAACAAAATACTTGGAATGGTTTCGTGGGATTGTGCCTGTCACACAGCACAAATTATGTTATGCGGGCAGGAGGCACGTTACCATGTCTGCTTCCAAAGACATATAGCAAACATGTCTACATTTACATCACCATTACTTGAAGAAAACCACAGACATGGTATCTGGGTAAAGTTACACACTAACAAAATGCAAAATAAAAGTACAAAGATTGTGAAGTAAAATGAAAATCATTTATTTTTCATCCAGCTTAAAAGTAATTTTACGTTTTCATGAGCAGATGCAACGCTATTTTCACGCATTTTCTTCTTAGGTCGATGAGAGCAGGACACCTGTAGAATTCCAGATCTTGAATAGCAGCAAACTAGATGATTCGACTCATGCATATGATCTTCTCCTTGCCTTTGACGTAATGATTTTCATGTGGTCGAATAATCGAGTGACGTTATCATGTCATTATAGATTATACCAGGATCATCCCAGTGTATTCCATAGTAGAAATGGGTTAACCACTTTGCACTCCTCCGTGTTGTAGTACACTTGACGTCCTCGAATGATCTTGCTGATGCAATGTTTGCTGAGAATGTCTCTATTATACTGGCATCTTCTTTGTATGCTATGAATGCAACTTCCTTAGAAATGTACTGTCTACATCCGTCATCGTTGAGACCCTTAGCGTCTGCAATGATCTTCACACCTTGAGATACCATTGTGAAATGCTATTGGTATTGCTCATCACCTGTCCATTTATAGTACTCATTGCACAACACCAGTGAGCAGGCAATGGTTAATCACACAATCATCTAGAACAAGGGCATATGCTGCAGTGTGTTTTGGAAAAATTTCCGAATATTCGAAATCAGTTCGTTCTTCTATAGGTCTAGATTTAATTCCCTCGTTCTGTTTTGAGCAATCTATTACAATGATTGGCATCAGCTCATTGAATTTCCGTGAGCTCAGTAGACATCTCCCCTCTTCTTATAGTATGAAGCACGGAACTTCGCATAAATGCCTTATGCTAAACTGTACGCATTTTTATTCCTCTTAAAGTGTAAATCATCATATTGGTAGAATTAGGATATGAGGTAGACCCTGGCATTAGTTAATCCGAAATTGTCGAATTTTCTATATTCCCTCTTATCTTGGTCTAAAACGCAAGTATGATAAACCACAGCATTTCAAATTGAGCAGAGGTTTTTAACAGATCATGTTTGTATGCTTGCAGTGAGTAGTACTGGGTACTCGAAAACCTCCCATGAACACTAAGGTAATGCTAGAACTACATCACCATTCAGAACTTTTAAAAGCTTCAAATGATGCTCATCTGATACAGTGATGTTTGGCATTTTCCACTTTATTTTATTGATGGTGGTCTCATTCTACTCTTGAGCTCCTTGAATGTATTGGTTGCTATCCGTTGCACTCTGTACCAGAATAAGTTCTTGTTTAGCATTCAGAACAATTCGCCGGCTGTTCTCAAAGTGATCTGTAAGTAGTTTTAGAGGTATACATGCAGTAAATCTTTTGTACCCGTCCGCTGTTTTACCCGCTGGCTCGTCTATGAATCATCCAGCATTTTCTAAATCTTGCAAATCCAAGGAAGAATCAGAGACACACATTTTAAGACTTCATATTACGCCTATATAGTATGTACGGTTAATCTCGAAGCTATTGTTATCATATCTCATGAAACAGGAAAGCTAAAACATTACATGTAAGACTCGATGCCACTGTAACAGTACCGTCCCTTTTTGTAAATGATCCATCAAGATATATGAAACTCCTTCACGCAAGGGTTAAAGCGTCTTGATGCTGAACGACAATTCTAATTTAATCGTTCTTATTAAATATGATTGAACCATAAGGTTTATGAGGGAAGTATTTCTGGCGTACAATATGCTCGTTATATTGGACCACGCTAGTTATATCGAACAACATAATCGCGAGGTTCAGTTCTACTTATTTAAGAAACTCGTAGTTCGCACGTATTATCACCTTTCTGGTCTGTTGTGAAGTTCCGCACTGTACATTGTGCACGTTGCTTTTATAAATTACGCCCATACGGTCTCTATTGACAATACACAGAAGCTGGGAAGCTGTTTTTGAGTCCCGCCGGTACTGCCTACGATATGTCCAGGCTGGTTGAAGGTAGCCGCTGCCGCTTACGAGTTTCTGTGCGTTTGAGGTCACTGCTGGTTCCACTGCAAATGGAGTCATACGACGACTTTCTCGACAGTTGGTTAAAAGAAAACAAAAGTAACAGCAAGACGTACACTACACCACGAAGAAATGCAGATGATAAACGGGTATTCATTGGACAAATATATTTTACTAGAACTGACATGTGATTACATTTTCACGCAATTTGGGTGCATAGATACTGAGAAATCAGTACCCAGAACAACCACCTCTGGCCGTAATAACGGCCTTGATACGCCTGGGCATTGAGTCAAACAGAGCTTGGATGGCGTGTACGGGTTCAGCTGCCCATACAGCTTCAACACGATACCACAGTTCATCAAGAACAGTGACTGGCGTATTGTGACGAGCCAGTTGCTCGGCCACCATTGACCAGACGTTTTCAATTGGTGAGAGATCTGGAGAATGTGCTGGCCAGGGCAGCAGTCGAACATTTTCTGTATCCAGAAAGGCCCGTACAGGACCTGCAACATGCTGTAGTGCATTATCCTGCTGAAATGTAGGGTTTCGCAGGGATCGAATGAAGGGTAGAGCCACGGGTCGTAACACATCTGAAATGTAACGTCCACTGTTCAAAGTGCCATAAATACGAACAAGAGGACCGAGACGTGTAACCAGTGGCACCCCATACCATCGCTCTGGGTGATACGCCAACATGGCGATGACGAGTACACGCTTCCAATGTTGCGTTCACCACGAAGTCGCCAAACACGGATGCGACCATCGTTGTGCTGTAAACACATCCTCGATTCATCCGAAAAAATGACGTTTCGCCATTCGTGCACCCAGGTTCGTCGTTGAGTACACCATCGCAGGCGCTCCTATCTGTGATGCAGCGACAAGGGTAACCGCAGCCATAGTCTGCGAGCTGATAGTCCATGCTGCTGCAAACGTCGTCGAGCTGTTCGTACAGATGGTTGTTTTCTTCAAACGTCCCCATCTGTTGACTCAGGAATCTAGACGTGGCTGCACGATCGCGACTGCTAGTGATACGAGGCCGTTGGGATCCAGCACGGCATTCCGTATTACCATCCTGAACCCACCGATTCACTATTCTGCTAACAGTCATTGGATCTCTACCAACGCGAGCAGCAATGCCGCGATACGATAAACCGCAATCGCGATAGGCTACAATCTGACCTTTATCAAAGTTGAAAACTCCTCCTTACACGAGGTATCACAACAACGTTTCACCGGGCAACGCCGGTCAACTGCTGTTTGTGTATGAGAAATCGGTTGTAAACTTTCCTCATGTCAGCACGTTGTAGGTGTCGCCACCGGCGCCTACCTTGTGTGAATGCTCTGAAAAGCTAATCATTTGCATATCATAGCATCTTATTCCTGTCGGTTAAATTTCGCGTCTGTATCACGTCATCTTCGTGGTGTAGCAATTTTAATGGCCAGTAGTGTAATACCGTAGACTGTTTCACCCCCTTAAATTGTTGTTACCAAATGGTGCTAATTACGCCTTTTCAAGTTGGTATACAATACAATGACAAACAAAACAAACACAATAATCCAACTAGTGAATTGTTGAAAGCTTGATCTGCGAGACGTGCTTACACCTGTAGTTTTCCGAAGTATCACGATGTTAACGAAAAAAGAAAGGATTTTCGCGTTAAAACCATTTTGTAAACGTGGTGCTACTGCAGTTGTCGATGAATAGGGAAGACACTTCAGAACAAAACGACCGTCTAGATAAACAGTGTACGTCACATGATATAGATTTGAAGAACACGGATTTGTTACGGATGCACCAAGATCTGGCGCTCAACGACAGTTACAGCTGAAGAAAATGAATTGCGGATACATTCAGCTGTGACTCAAAGTCCGCGAAAATCAACCAGACGATTAGCTACTCAGCTGCATTTATCATGAAGGTCAGTCCGAAGAATGTTACACAAACAGCAACTTTAAGTTCACACTCCACGGTTACGACATGGGTAAGATGATCTACATCCAAGTCTGCAGTTTTGTGAATTGTGTGGTCTGACAATGCCAATTTTAAGTTAAGAGGACAAGTTAACAGACATAGTTGCACTTACTGGTATACTGATAATTAAAATCTTTTGTTAGAACAACCACTAAATCGCCCCGGTGTGAAATCGCCCCGGTGTGAATGTGGGGGGCGGGGGGGGGGGGGGGAGGGGAGCAATATCATTATTTGGCGTACTTGGACCATATTTTTTTGAAGGAACAGTGACAGGAGATAACTGTTTGGATATGTTTCAGTATTACATGGTACCAGGACTTAACGACGTGTGCTGAAAACTTTCAAGAGATTTATTTTCAACACGATTGGGCTCTACCACGTTATGACACTGCCGTCAGCGATTATTTAAACGAAACGTTCCAAAGAAAAGTGGTTGGTCGAAGGGCAGGTAGTGACATGCGTCCATGTTCGCCAGATACCACGCCGATGTAGTTTTCCCTACAGAGTGTCATCAAGAACCCTGTTTATTCCGAAAAGCCTCAGACCATTGCTGAACTAAAAGACTACATACACGACGCATTTCCTGATTTTGACAGTGATACCACACTATTCCATAGAGTATGTAACACTGTTCCAAAAAGGCTTCAAAGGTGTACTAATGATGGCGGAAAACAGTTTGAACACCAAAATAATTGTACGTATTATTTGTATTTGTAATGAAACGTAAATTGAGTCTTTTGTTTTAAACAGTGTCCAATGACTTTGACGCCCTGTATATCAACTGACTGGTCAGTCTCTAAAATTTATTGGGATCATTTTTCAAAACCTGTTCTTTTGTGGTTGAAATCATTCGCTGCATTCGATGTCTTTATTTCGGATTAAAGTGTACTCATGTTTTCTCGTTAGAGTTCCGGTGTGCCGGCGAGTCTGTGGATGGTTTTTAAGGCGGTTTTCCATCTGCTTTGTCGAATGCGGGCTGGTTCCCCTTATTCCGCCTCAGTTACACTATGTCGGCGATTGCTGCGCAAACACTTTCTCTACGTACGCGTTCACTATAATTACTCTACCATCCAAACATTGGGGTTACACTCGTCTGGTGTGAGACGTTCTCAGGGGGCTCCACTGGGGACCAAACCGCACAATAACCCTGGATTTGTTGTGGGGCGGCGGTGGAGTGAGTGGACTGCTGTAGCCTGTTGCGGGGTTGTGAACCACTGAGGGCTACGGCGAGGACGATGCCTCTCAGTCGTTTCTAGGTCCCCAGTTCCACGCAATACAATACAATACAAAGTTTACTCGTAAAACAATCCCTTTCCAAGATCGTTGTAAAGTGTCGTTTAAATTGTCGAAATCTTATGCACCAGGTTCTATTTCCACAGTTTCTTTTCCACCATTAATTTCCAGCTGAATTTTATTGCTAGCATCTGTGATATTTGGAGTGCTGTTAACGTCTTCAGCCCATCACGTGGTAGACGGCGTCTGGGATGAGTTGGGCTCGGGTAGGTTAATGATAAGCCGCCTGCTATCGATAAGCGGGTAATCCGGTTTCGACTCACAGCCCGGCACGAATTTTCGCTGTCGTCAATGCATTATGCGATGATTGTACGTATTCGCTATTGCGAATACATGTACTGTAACTTACAGACCTAAGTGAACAGTTCGAGCAGGCGTGGCAAAAAGTATCCCCGTACCAAAACGAGTGTTTTAGTATCGGTCGATACCTGGTGCCTCACTACTGTCAGTGCTGTTGATCTGTAAATGTAATAATTTCGTGTACTCCACAGGCACTGTTGCAACAGTAAATCTTCGAAACATTAAAAATTAATTAATGTAGAGTAATGAAATTTTGGGAATTCATTTGTGTGGTAACGTATGTAAGTGATTAACTATGCAAGATCATAGGTTAATGTAAGGGCAAGAAAAGCCATTGCAACAGTAAAGTGCTGATACATTAAAACCAGTGTACCGCCGGAAAGATGAATAAACATTCAATGTGCATGGATTGTGTTGTACAGTTACCAGATGTCAGTTTGTGGGATGCAGTTTCATACCGTTGCACTTGGTCGGTCTTGGACGGTTAATGCTGTTGTGGATAACGCTGCAGTTGTCATCCAGTCATGTTCCGTATGTGCTCGACTGGAGGCTGATCTGGTGATTGAACAGCCCAAGGCACCATTTCGACACTATGTAGAACATATTGGGTTACAAAAACGGTATGTGGATGAAAGTTATACAGTTGAAAGCACCCCTCGGAACGCTGTTCGTGAACCGCAGCACAAAGTGTCAAATCACCAGACGTACAGATTTGCAGCCAGGGTGCGTGGGTAACCACGAGACAGCTTTTGCTGTCATACAAAATCGCACCCGAGACCATAACTCCAAGTACAGCTATTAACAATACCATCACTTGCAAAGTAGGTTAGAAATCAGATTAATAATGTTGCTCACGCAGCATATGTTCGCTTTATCAGGCAACAACAAATTTATTGACTGTGGATGGTATCGTCAGAATGGAAATAATGAAGTCATTAATTTTGGCACTTATCTTGAATGGATTCCCAGGTAGATTTCGTCGAAGTTGTTATGGCTCATCTTGTTGATTCTAGGGTGATTCCACTTTCACTGCTAGAAGGTCCAGATCTGTAGTTTAGCAACATTTGAAGACCTAACAAATGCGTTTTTCAGGAAATTCTTAATGAGCAAACAATCCCAGATCAGAACAATGGTATAGTAGAAATAATTTTTGACTTGGTGTTCACGATCCACATTTTTAATAAACTTCTTGTAAATTCACATATACTTCTTCTTAATTGTCACATCATCAAGAAACCAGTTTTGTATCAATCTTCATATATTTAATTTCCACTTTAACCAAACACAAGACTTGACTGTTCTTTTACAAAGCGAAATAACAACTTAACTTCTGCAAAGTGAAACAAAGACTGCTCTGTGCGCATTCGCGCCAAAACGGTTAAAAGTAAGTCAAAGAATATGACAGTCTCACAGAAATGAATACACACAAGACCCATATCACTGTAATATATCGATACATCGGAGTACCTACACATTAATAAAACCAAATGTGAACATTGTCACAAAAAATATGTCTGTTGCTTCTCAGAAAAGTGGTTATATATTACTGGTATCGAGAACTGGGGTTGGAGTGCCGTAATGGTCACGTAAATAAAGAACCATTACAAGCTCCAGTGTGTCTAGCATGCAAGCAGGTTGTTCGCAGGTCTTTAGCTGGCCTCCTTCTAACCAACATACAGCGATCACTGGCACCGAGACAGAACCAGCTCTCATCACAAGACACAACAGACCTCCACCCTTCCTACCAAATAGCTCTCGCTTGACACCACTAAAGTCGCAAATGCCGTTGGTTTGGTGTCAGTGGAATGCACGCTATTGGGTGCCTGGCTCGGAGCTGTCCTTGAAGTAACCGATTTGTAACAGTTCGTTGTGTCACTGTTGTGCCAACTGTAGCTCATATTAATGCTTCAGATACAGGCTATTTCAATCATTTCGAATGGACCCTGATAAAGTGTCTTTCCTGTGGGTAAGTACCAAGTGGCCATCAGGAGCCAGATCTTCTTGTGACTGATCATTAGTGTGTGCACCGCTGCCAGCAGTGGCTGCATTCCTGCCACGTGTTTCTGCAGTATCGCAGAAGAACTATCCACCTTCTCGTAGCCGTGTTACACTCCTTCGTTAAGACTAAAAACGTGTTGATAACGGCCCCTTTGTCGCCTTAAAGGCATTCTTGACTGACATCAACTCACCAAGTTCAATCTCAAAGATACCTAAGGCTCACGACCGTTACAGCATTTATTTACATTAAACCTGATCTGCATCCTCACTGACGCCACCAGGGCCAATCTTATGCGACTGGCGCGAAATTTGAAAAGATTTCTTCTTTCAGATGTAGAAACACGCCAACAAACTTTCTTTTATGCCACACAGCTCTTTCTTGGTAAAGCGACTTTTTCCGTCGGTGTATATGCGAGTTGGCAATACTATCAGTGAGGTGACAGAATATGTACGCAATCTTCAACTGGTTTCCACGTTATGCAAACGGTTCCTATGTGTGCCGAAGTCGTGATTAGTTTATCTGCCGCTGCCTTAATGTGGAACATTAGCATTGTGGCCAAGGAGCACTGCTGTCTGATATTGTTTAGTATCTCCCAGACTGGTGAGCTGGGGAGAGGGTAGGTCCACAGCTTCCTGCGTGACATCTACCTCTATCTGTACTTGTTCTAACACTTAATTCACCTTTTCTAGTTCCTGTCCATCGCCTGTTCCGAAAACTGTTTCCAAGAGGTTATCAACCTATTTTTTTGTACGACTAACAGGCTAACTATGTGGTCTGGCGTAACTGTCTCTGTAGCAGGGCAAAAGCTGACCGCAGCGACTGATACTATCCCAGTATATCTATGAATCTAGTCTGATTATTTAGCATGGGTTATAATTTAATTCTCCATTGCCCAAGTATTACAATCCAACCTTAGGATCCACTGATGAGCGGCCATTATTACGTCCCGTTGCCAGGTAAAGAAGACACCACCAGTTACAGGACGTACCATGAATCCTTCTGTCACTCTACAGCAGGATAGCAGACGATACGACGAGTCTTCTCGTGTTCCTTCTCCATTTCATCAGTCCGCCCCGATAGCTGAGTGGTAGTTCGGCGCTAGCGGCCGTGCGAAGCGGAGGTCCGATACTTCCGCCTGTGCGGCGTGTGCAAGTGTTTACTCGTGGACTTAGTCTGCGCGCGGGGTAGTAACAACGATCATGGCGAACAAGCACAGGAAAACTAGAAAACAATATTACGATTCAATTTCTGCAAAGACTACGAGCGACCAAAGGCTTTAGCAGTGGAACGATTCATTCGAGAGGAAGTCAAGATACCGCCAAACGATATTGTCGGAATTCTCCTGTCCATCATTAGTGCCACGGTGTATGTTAAGATGGTAAATGACGCGGCGTGTGAGAGATTTCTACAGGCGACAAAAGCAGGTCTCCGATTTTGCCATAGTGACGGGAATGTCGGCACGGTAACTGTAGAACATGCTGGTCCGGGTGTACGGACAATACGTGTTTTTGAGCTGCTATTTGAGCTCCCGGCTGACGAAGTTATCGAGGCTTTTAAGCTATACGGCACGGTACATGGTCACACGGCAGAACGCTGGACACAATTCGCCACGTACCCCGTTCTTAACGGAGTGCGACAGATCACTATTGATCTTCAGAAGCATGTACCGTCCTATCTGACAATTGGTGGTTGTCAGGCGGTGGTGATTTACGATGGTCAACCACGTACATGTTCTGACTGTGGCCAGGAGGGACACCTCAGGTCGAACTGTATGCAACGGCGGATTACGCAACTGCCTTCAGATGTGCGGGAGCCGTCGCCGGCGATGACAGTACTACCGATCACCTATGCCAAGGCCCTCACTGCACCCGCTGATGACCGAAAGGACACAGCCCCGGTGGAAGATCAAGATGGCACTCTCCGAAACATTGTAGCAGACGTCAGGATGACAGAGGATGCTGCCCCATAGAGCATACAATCTGCGGCGACAACGTCAGATGAGACCGAACCCCCACCAAGCACACCGATAGTACACGAAGCAGTTCCAGCCACTACGGATGCTGTTCCGTCTGGAACGCACTCTGTGACGACAACATCAGTTTCGACCGAACTCCCGCCAAGTACAACGATGGGACTCGAAACACTTCCAGTTCCTACGGATGCTTTTCTGTCGGGCAGCCGTGATTCCCTGCAATCTGAAGACACGGAAGGAAGATCACGCCAACAACGTTCCCCGAAAAGGAGGAAACGGCGGCGTCGCACGACATCTCCTCGGGATGACTCCCCTTGCCCCAACGACGATGTGACTGTGGACCAAGACGATACAACAGCCTCTACGAAACAGGATGAGGCAATCAGACCCGCAGCGGTCTGTCACATTGATGGTACTGGGACGTGGTGATGCTGAAGAGGAAGCACAGCCGTTTGGCTCTCCAGACGCAGATGTTGAGGTTATGGACACGAAAATATCACTGCCTGAAAAGATGTGGTATGACGATATTGAGGAGGCGCCGGACGTCATACAAAGGCAGCCGGCAATCACGAAGACTGCCTAATAATTGCTGAAGGTGAAGGGAGAGGGACGAGAGAATGTCGCCTAACTCAGCCCCCAGCTCCGATGCAGGGAGATGTTGTTGTGCCTCGATAGAGTGGGATTCAACGCCATGTGAACCGTATTGCGACATTAAATATAAATGACGCGTTCACCGGCCAAAATACATCTACTAAATGAAACGATTTTGGCATCTGATGTGGATATTGCTTTGCTGCAGGAAGTCCACATGGCTGCACTCCCATCCATCGCAAGCTACTTTTTCTGTTCGCCGCATGCGACATGACTTGTCAATGGAAAACGTGTGTTATAGTCCGTTGCTTAGGTGAATGGCTTTCACAACGTATAGAACACGCATCATCAATCTTTACACGCCGTCGGGAAATAATCGGCTGCGGGAAAGGGTGCGATTTTATGCAGAATACATTGCCCCACTATTCCATGGACGTTATGAATGTGTAATAATTGGTGGAGATTTGAACTGTGTTCTCAGCCAGAAAGACCAATGGCCGCAAGCAAACATCAGCCAGGAGTTGCGAATCGTTGTCAACGGCCTTGTACTTAGTGACACGTGGGAGTTACGACATGGAGATGCACCGGGATACACCTATGTGACAAGTCATTCGGCGAGCAGATTAGATCGCATTTGTATCTCACGGGCTCATGCAAATGATGTCCAGGACGCGGAACAATGGCCATTAGCATTTTCCGATCACAGCGCTTACATCTGTACGGTGCTTCTTCCCCGTAGAGAGGTGTGGAACAGTAAGGCCCCGTGGAAACTGAACATTCAACATTTACATGATCCTGAATGCCGTCAACGGATCCTTGAGACATGGACGATGTGCGAGCGAAGGGTTGGAAGCTATGCGACGATGCTTGATTGGTGGCTGACTTGTGCTAAACCGGCACTTCACCGTACGTTCATCTCATATAGCAGGGAGATGGCAGAATGGCGCCGCCGTACGACCGACTTTTATTTCGTAGCACTGCGCAACCTGGATGATGGTCCGCCGGGATAGGCCGTTTGGATCGAACGTAAAAGGATAAAAGCTAAACTAGTGGCTTTAGCTCGGAAACACCTTCAGGGAACCATGGTGCGCGCCAGATGTCACGATACGATAATGCACGAGATTCCTTCCATGCACCACGTCGTGAATGAACGAAAGCAGCGACGACGCGTTTTAGTACGGGAATTAATTACCCGCGAAGACCGAAGAGTGACGCGTCAAGCGGACATTGTCTCTGCATTCGTCGACCATTACCAACACATTTATCGGGAAGAAGCAGCCCCTGTCGATGACCTCGACCGTATAGCCACGTACGTCTCCCGTACACTGACGGTGTAAGCCGCGGGAACCTTACTGGAAGCCATTAGCAGTGAGGAAGTACATGCTGCAATCGCACAAGGTGCGTCGAATCGGTCCCCAGGCATTGATGGGCTTCCTGCTGAATTTTATCGAGAATTTCGCAACGAAATGGCACCGCGATGGACGGAAATGTACAACGAGAAATTCCGATGCGCCTATTCCACCGGCTTTTATGGAAGGCCTCTTGGTGCCAGTACATAAACCGAAGCCAGAATTACTGTTACATATTATCGCCCCATCACCCTGCTTAATGCCGACTAAAAGATCTTTGCACGCTTGCTAGCGTCCCGATGTCGTATGTTAATTCGTAGCGTTCTCTCTCCAGAACAGACGACACCGGGTGGATCGGTGAATGTGCAAACAGCTACTGGCGAATGCCGTGATGTGATAGCGCTGGCGGAGGAGTGCCGGCTTAAAGCGGCGATGGTGGCGGTTGATTTTGACAGTGCTTTTGATAAGGTGCGCCACAACTATTTGTGCGCTGTACTGGAACAAATGGGATTTCCAGACCGTTTTACTGGTGTCATTAGAAGGATTTATGTGGGCGCACAATCCTTGGTACAGGTTAATGGGCGCATAGCAGGGCCCATTCAAATTCGACGATCCATTCGCCAGGGCTGCCCTCTTTCGATGTTGCTGTTCGCGATAGCGTTGGAACCATTAATCGGGAGGCTAACAAATTCTCTTTCTGGGATGGAACTACGGGGCTACACCTTCAAATGTCGTGCCTATGCGGACGACCTCCTGTTGCTCGTTCGTTCTGAGGAAGAGGTGAAGACGGTCCTTGAACTGTTGTTGGACCACAGTGTGACAGCGGGTAGTGCAGTGAACATGAACAAATTCACGGCAATGCCGGTTGGAAGGGGCCTTACGCCGGAAGAAATCAGTCCGTTTCCTTATGTGCAACGATTCCGCTATCTCGGCATAGACTTTACCTCATCTGTAAAACATACTGCGGCAGTTAACTACCGACGTATTTTGCAGACAACACGTACCATGGTCTGACAACATCTCCTACGGCGCCTTGATGCTTTGCATCGAGTCTTGTGTCTGAACACTTATGTGGTTTCTCGAATGGTGTATATTTCGCAGATCCTGCCTCTACCACTCACGCTCGGACGTCGACTTCAATCAGCACTAGGCTATTTTGTGATGATTGGATGGCCCCTCAAGGTGCGATACGCAACGCTCACGCTCCCTACGGACAAGGGGGGACTCGGACTTACGAATGTTCACTGCCGAGCGACGGCGCTCCTTCTAGCCACGATGCACAAGCAGTGGCGTAGCGGGCGTGATTCCCTTACATCCCGCCTACTGGATCTCCTAGTTCCAGCGTCCCTCACACCTCCGGTGGCGGTGGGCAACATTACCCCACATTTTCGCATGTATCAACATTTATTGTGGAACTTAGTTATATCAGAGACGAGCTTCCGCGCACGAGACCACTATGCGCGAAGGATTTTTATGTTTGGTTGCTACGACGGATAAGTCGCAATGTCATTGAACTCAAACACCACCGAGCGAGGTGGCGCAGTGGTTAGACACTGGACTCGCATTCGGGAGGACGACGGTTCAATCCCGCGTCCGGCCATCCTGATTTAGGTTTTCCGTGATTTCCCTAAATCACTCCAGGCAAATGCCGGGACGGTTCCTCTGAAAGGGCACGGCCGACTTCCTTCCCCATCCTTCCCTAATCCGATGAGACCGATGACCCCGCTGTCTGGTCTCCTTCCCCATACCAACCAACCAACCAACTCAAACATCCCAGGTTGCATTGGCCGAAGATTTGGAGACATGTGCACCAAAAATTCCTTCCTACCTTCGTTCGGGCACTGTGGTTTTCTATCGCCTGTGGCAAGTTCAACACCAACCAACGGCTCCACTATGCCCGAAATGTCGCCAAGTGGATGACGACCATCACCGCTTAACTTGTATCGCGGTGGAGGACGTCTGGCTCCTAGGAAGACAGATGGTGGCTTGCTACCTCCGTGTGACCCCGCAACATATTACACCTGCCTCCTTCTTACATCCGGAGAGTGACTACTTTCCGGCGACTAAATCACAGTCGATCATCTGGGTCAGAGGTTGGACGATTGCGTTCCTCTATGGGGATGATGCCAAGTCGCAACTTGACTTTTGGTATTTCTTGCAGCGAGCCCACAATGAGGTTCATAGATGGTCACACTATCGGAAAACCTTTGCCAACTATTTTCAGGCAGTCTTCCTCGACCCCCCACGAAGCTGGGATGTGCCAGGTTCAGTCGGTGTGCACATTTGACAACTGATAATGAACCTCACGCTTCTCTCACCACTTAGTATGTAATGCACATACTATACCATGAAATGATCTACATGTTCCTTTTAACAGAGTGATCTTTATTGAAAATAAATAAATAAATATAAAAACAACATCCCTGTTCCTTTAAATTTGTGATTTGTTTTACAATTTATTTTTTTAATTTTTTTTTTTTTTTTTTTGCGGAGGATGCATTAATTTTAGTGTTTGTGAACTGCCTAATTTTGTATCCAAATAGAATACCAATAAATAAATGTAAAAAAAAGTGGTCAGCGCGATAGAAAGAAAAAAAAGAAAAAAAAGTGGTCAGCATGACGGATTGACGTCCTACGGGCCCGCGTTCGATTCCCGGTTGGGTCGGGAATTTTCTCCGCTCAGGGTCTGGATGTGTTGTCTTCCTCATCATTTCATCCCCATCCGGTGCACAGGTCGTCCAATGTGGCGTCGAATGTAATAAGACCTGCACCAAGGTGGCCGGACCTTTCCCGTAAGGGGCCTCCCGGCCAATGACGCCAAACGCTCATTTCCATTTTTTTTCTCCATTTCGTCCAGAACTAGATGCTTGGCTCTAGAACTGCTCTATCTCTTCCCAGGTTAGAACCATTTAGTGCCGTAAAGAAATAGGGAGTCCTGATGTCAGTTTATTAGTCTTACTTGTGGCGTAAGCGTGTAGCGATGTGTGAGGATAACTGTATAGTTGCCTTGCTCTTCTTGTCCAGACTTTCCCTTTTTTTGAGGTATTACCCGCCCCTGGCCCTTCCGAAGATGCTGCCAACATCTGGAGGCAATGCATCTATGGATCCTTTAGAAGAGTAAATGTGACTTTAGTGAACTTTTCTGACACGGGTCTGAACTGGCATTTTGACGTTGATTGGTAAAGTTATTTCTATCATTTGGAATGGACCCTGATAATGTGTCAGAGATACTTTGTTTTTCCTTATGCTGGGTTTGGTCATTAAAATCTATTCTCCTACATGATACCCTGGCAGCAGCATTTCCCTATGGTAGGTTCTTACTTGCCATTCCAAAGCGTTCATGTTCACTCACCTTTTTTCAGCTGGTACCAAATAGTTCTCAACATTCCAGAGAAATTTTTTACTCACAGTATATCCTTGTTTTGGACTTGCTTATAAAAGTCGAAGGAGGAAGGAATCTTTTGGTGAAAATCAACCTTGTAAGGAGTATTCATCGTGCTTTTATGGAGTTTTGAATTGTCCGCTGCTATGACATACGAAAGAAGGGTGTCCATGTCGCTGTGATGATAACTCATATAATAACTTAACATGCGGGCACATGAACATACCTTACTCGATAAAGTTTTGACGGTTAGTGATTTTGAGACAGGTCAGACCCGTTTTTGGCAGTTGTCCCAAGTTACTTAACGACTGTACCTATCTCATTATCATTTTGGTTACTGCTTCACAGTTTTTCAATCAGGGATCAGTTTCTGACCCGTAATTTCATTCCTTCGCTTTTACAGACCCGACATTAATCATCGATTATGGTTTTACCAATTTGAAAAGGTTGAGAACTTTGCTTAGTCAGACCAACTGTTATTCTGTGGCATTCTGGCTCCCTATACCGTATAAAAAAGCAGTGTAAGCAACCACCTTATGCTATGAAACTACAAATTTTTATCTCTTACGAATGGGGCCGTTCTTCATGGTATGGCCGCGCGGGATTAGCCGAGCGGTCTCAGGCGCTGCAGTCATGGACTGTGCCGCTGGTCCCGGCGGATGTTCGAGTCCTCCCTTGAGTATGGGTGTGTGTGTTTGTCCTTAGGATAATTTAGGTTAAGTAGTGTGCAAGCTTAGGGACTGATGACCTTAGAAGTTAAGTCCCATAAGATTTCACACACATTTGAACATTTTGAACATAATATTTTCTTCCTTGTTTAAGTCTGTTCACTCAGTATACTTCACTTCACCTTTATGAAAGTATTAATTTATAAAAAAAAATTGTACGGATATGCATCAGATGGTGCAACTTAAAAGTTCCGAAACCTTTTGTTTGTGACTCTGATCGACTTCAATAAATACAGCTACTGTGGGCTATTGGACGTTTCATTCAGTTTATATATTTTAATATTTTTAATGCCTTTACGTAAACACCTGTTATACTAAATTAGCTGGTCAGACAGTTATGTATTTTTGCATCGTGAGATGAACTCTCTCTCTGCTCGATCATTTGCCTATAGTTTTAATGCATTGTACTAAGTTCCTTAATGTGCAATAACTGGCATAACTGCTTTCCTAAATCAGTCCTAAAATTCATTACTTAGTATGTTATTATTGTTTCCGATGTTTTGAAGTTTAGTGTTCATTGTTTAAACATCCCATGTGCCACTGTTCCTGCCTGTCTGGTTAGGTTTGGCTATCATGAAAACGAAACTTAAAAAAAAAAGACCAATTACAGTTTCCAGCTGGTGTCCAAGCACATGGTCCAAGTATATCCGCCTCAGTCATTTGAAAAAGTTCTTTTCCCTATGGCGACCTTCGCATAGTAATCTCCTAGAAAATGATTTCTGCTCTTCGTACTCATGGGACCCAGTATTATTGATTGCGTGTCATCCGCCAATAATTTTACACACCTCTGCATTCTGCTGCTCTGCGACTAGACTGTTGGGCTACAATTGAATCTTTGGTTTGTCTCAACCCCTTGTTTCGTAATTTTGCAGGTACTACTATGTGTAATGTACATCTCATCTTCTGTACAGTCCTCTGTCTTCTGTGCTGAGCTGCGACTGACTGGCGAACCACTGGTAATCTAGGTCATCAGTTTGTACTTCCTTTTCTTTCTCCATGTACACCAGAACATTACATGAAGCGTATGTGGCGACTTAGACCATCTGCCCTTGCATGTGATCTACCTGGCAGTGTATTACTTCGAACTGATTTCAGATGTAATGCCGATCTCCGACTAGTTGAATCTTAAAGTTCTAATAACCACATGAGTGCCGCATGATCATCGGTTATTACTTTGAAGCGTCATACATATAAGTGACATTGGAATAAGCCATATATTAGTGCTGACATTTCTTTCTCAGTAGCAGAATAACTCTTTTCTGCTTTACTAAACTGTGTAGATGCATATGCTGTGGGATGTTCTTGCCCATCTATTTCCTGACTTAAAATACAGCCTAAGGCTAAATTTCTTGAGACACAAGGCAGTATACATTGATTCTGGTAATCTGTAGATGTGAGAACTGGTCTGGCGGCCGATAAAACTTTTAGTTTTATGAATGCCGTTTCACAATCTGAGGACCGCTGAAATTTTACTTCTTTTTTAATAACTAGATGAGGACTCTTGGAATTTCAGCAAATTTTGCAATGAATTTTCGATAAAAATTGATAAAACCAAAATGCGACTGAAATTCTTTTACTACATTGGACGTTGCAACATTTTTGTTGACATCAATGAGTCGCAGATCGGTGCATACACCGTGTCAGTGAATAATATGGCCCAGGTAACACACCACTAGATTTTTCCTGGCTGAGCGTTAACTGTTCCGTACATAAATGGTCAAAAACTTCACGTAGATGCTCTGTGTGGTACTGCACCCGTGGACAATACAGATCTGAAAAGATCATGCACTGCTTCCGTTTTAATCCACCCGATAAATCAGCTAACAGTGGTCCCAAAGTAACTGGCGCATTTTTCAGTCCAAAAGGCATGGGGACAGTGTTGATAGTGACTGGGGGGGTTGAGAATGATGTTTTTGGACAATCTTCAGATGAAACCTCTGATTGATGGTACCCACCTTGTAGGTCCACACTTGTGAAATAACGACACTGAGCCATATTATCTAGGATTTCAGTTATGTTTGGCATAGAGTAAGCATCTGACATTGTCACAACATAACCTATATTCTTTCCCGCTGTCTGATGATTTCTTTGGGATAATCAGAACGGGTATGGACTCGGGGTATTACTTGTTTCTGTGATCCCATCTTTAAATAGCCTGTTTCTAAGTTCTTCCTTGGCAAGCTATAAATGCTGGGGGAGTCTACAGCGTTTCTTATAGAAAGGTGCTCCATTCCATGTGGGAATGTGATGGGTTAGGGCATTGGTAGGCAGTAGTCCGGTAGGATCAAAGAACCCTATGCATTCTAACATTATCTCCATGTCCTCCTTATCCTGATCCTCTAGACACGTTACTTTCTTCCTCAACGTGGTCAATATTTACACAGTTCTGTGTTGCCTAATCTGATGTGAAATCCCTATCCAGTTCATCCTCACCAAGTACTTCTAAATTACCACGTGACAGTTGTACCTCTTCAGGGCTAAAGTTATCAATTCTGACAAGCACAACTATGGATTCAACGATTTCCCATATGGAGGATAAACTACACGATGAAAAACATTGTACTTTATCTAACTATTCATTTTCAGACAAAGGCTCAACTACAGATAAAGAATCTACTGGCAGATCAACTTCTACAGCACCTGAGATTAACCTCCCAGTACCTTCCAGTATGATATACCATGAGTTAATCTAAAGGGAACTTATTCGCAGTTTAGACAGCCCACTCGACGTCTTTGGTGTTGCTTCTGAAGTAATGGTTTTCCAGGCGTAAAACCAAGATAAAATGGTACTCCATCCATTTACACTATACGCTGTTCCAAATCAACTTTGATGTGATGCACAACCAGAGAATTTAAACTGAATGTAGCTTCGTAGCCACTCCTGACTATGGGGAGAACTACATTAACCCGAGAGTTACTCACCTGCTCGGCTGAAAACTTTTTACAATTGAGCCCAGTGAATCCACACAACCACATCTATGTCGCATAATGACCAGTTTGGTGGATTAAATTCTACCTTAACGAATGTGCTCTTGTTTGCCATAGACACTTGAAGTCCAGTATCTAATAAAAATACACACAACTTGCCATTGACATAACCGGTCAGAAAAAAGATTGCCACAGGTCCTGCACAGAGTGACGTGTGCTAGCCCTTAGTGTCACCATTGTACAGTAAAAGCAACGCTCCGTTCCATTTGGATATAGGATCCACACTGTGAGCATCTTCCATGGCACTGAGAATATCTGTTATTACGACTCCGCTTGGGATTTGGGATGTCCAAAAGGCTTGCAAGCCCGACACTGCTGTTCTCTGTAATTTCTCTTCATGTGACATTAACAAACCTCTTCTAAAACACTTAATGTCCGTATTAAATAGCATCCTTTTTTCTTCCATGACTTCATGATCCTTCCCGTCTCTGGAAGTGCTGCTTGCGTTGTTATTGCTGCATTACGCATCTCTGAGGGTAATCCCAGTAAAAACATATCAGATACCCTCTGTTCGGCTTCCTGTAAAATGTTTGGTTGGCGTTATCATTCTCAGTGGCCTCATATATACTGATATTAATTTTGCTAATACAGCCCACAAAATTGTTTATTCATTCCCTGTGTTTCTGAAATATACTGTTGGCTACTCACAGTAGTATATCATTGTATTTTCTCCTGTAGCTTTCTACCAACCCTTCTTGTAATTTGTCGAAGTATTATACTTCCCTTAATCTCTCATGGACATTACGGTCACCCTAGCGTCCCCCACTTGTTTTAGCTTGGCTACACCCAATAATCACTTTTCACTCCAATCCCCCAACCTACTGGGTGTATCCAAATTGCCAAATAGGGCAAAGACATCCTTCCATAATTTTCCAGACAGTGGGGTGACCAATGAAGCGGTATCACTGTCATGTAAGGGCGTAATAGAAAGAGAATGTTCCCTCCTATCCTCATTCCGTCTACTTTTGAACTGCTTCATTTATCAGATGCTGACCTCCACTCTGAGCTAAAACTTCTTGAGCCATATTGGCTAATTACTACCTGTACACAAATGTATTCCCTGCTGCAGAACCATGGACTCCCACTGCTGTCTTCTGGTTATCGTCTATCGTCAGCAATATTTCTGACACAAATACCAAAGGTAAAATGGATGGTGAGCTTCTGCACCATAATTTACAATGGGATTCCCAGGACCGCTGGTTGTGGACGATGGTTCTCTGCTGAAAAAGAATGCACTAAACAACAGAAGAAGGCCCAGTTGAGATTTAATAACTCTTTCATTGCCGTTTGTTTACAGTCAAGGGATCTCGAAACTGCAAGTGGCGATGGCAGACGCGGTGGATGCTCCAATTACACCATACCCCAGCGTATCAGCCTCTGGCTCCCGACCACTTGTCCCACTGCCACTGTATTGCAGGAGGCTCGTATTCCCCAGATAAGTATGGGCATCCTATTGACGGTAGCTGTATGTACATTTCTCTTCGTCACACTCTAGTGCCTCAGATTGATGAAGTCTTCCATTATTACTTCGCTGCAGGTAGCGATGGCTGTGCCCTCGTGTCGTACTCCTGAGACAGTGGCAAAGTGATGAGTTTTCTGAGCACCCTGGTGCTCAGACAGTGTGGAGGAGTCATGGCCTGGCAGAGGTAGATATGACTGCATCATCGGCATAGCACTGACCATCACAGACTGGATGTAACATAACTGTCGCAGCTGTTCGATGATGATGGGGTGGTCTGGTCAGGTTTAAATGTTGCTGCTACTTCCTGACTTCACAGTAGAAGCTCTATTTGTGTGTCACACGAAACGATCTGGAACAAAGGCAATGACCAGGGTGCCTGCTGTAACCGCCAGCAGGTCAGGCTGTAGAAACTTCTTGGAGTCTTTCCAATATTTATAATATTTGCAAACAAAACAAATTTGGCATCTGGTGACGTTCTGATGAAAGGTCAGTGATATACAGAAGAAGAAGCAAGGACACCATAATGGGACCTTGTGGGATGCCACCTATAACAAAACACCATTCTGAGGTATCCAATTTTATCCTATCAATCAGATTCTATACTGAATTATAGTAGTTGCTATATGTTTATTAACATGAATTGGTAAACGACCAGTTGAAGAACCTTACATCATAACAGGGCAAATCTTAACAATTATCTACTTTATATACTTCTTAATTAATGTCCATGCTGCAAATGCATGGGTAAAACTAATTAAGGAATAAATAGGTTAATTATCTTAGGAAAAGCATTTGTTTTTAAAATATAAAACCAGAAGTTTAACTCTTCTATTAACTTTTCTTAAAAAATTTCACTAAATAGATGAGATAAATAAAATCATTAGACCAAGAAAGAAAATAAAAAAATTAAAGATAAAGGTAAAAACTTTTTCAAGCTAAGTATATCAACTTATCATAATGGAACTGTGGTAAAGTACCCTGAATTCAAATAAAACCAAAAGATATAATAGCAAGCTTAATAAAAAATATAAAAGAATAAAAATCACCCCCCAAAAAATTAAAGCTAATAATATTCTTATAAAAACAATTCTAGTACAATCAGCTAAAAAAATTAAAGTAAAACCACCTGCACCATATTCGATATTAAAGCCTGAAACTAACTCAGATTCACCTTCAGCATAATCAAAAGGAGTACGATTAGTCTCAGCCAAACAAGAAGCAAAACAAGCTAAAGCTAAGGGAAAAGAAATAATAATAAATCAGCAATAAAGCTGATAATTTATAAAATTAAACGTGTCAAAACTACAAATTAAAATAATTAAAGACAATAAAAGCAAAGCTAAGCTAACTTCATATCAAATTGTTTGAGCAAATGAACGAAGGGAACCTAATAAAGAAAATATGATTCAGAAGACCACCCAGCAATTATAACAGTATAAAAGCCTAATCTAGTACAGCACAAAAAAACAAAAATCCATAAGAAAAAGAACACATGTAAGTTAAGTAAGGGAAAATTACTCAAACAGCCAAAGAAATCATTAAATTAAAAAAGAGAAAAATGATAAAGTAAATAATTAGATATAATAGGAATAGGCTGCTCCTTACAAATCAACTTAATAGCATCGCTAAAAGGCTGTGGGCACCCTACAAATCCTACTTCATTTGGACCCTTATGAATCTGAATAAAACCTAAAACCTTCAGTTCCAACAAAGTTAAAAAAGCAACACCAATTAAAACACAAATAACTAATAAAAGAAAATTTAAAATAAACATAAATAAATCACAAAGTATCAATAATGTTGGTAGAAACAATCTACATAAATGAATTCTAAATTCAACACATTAATCTGTCAAAATAGTAAACTAATTAATATTAATCAATATCGTAAAAAATATTTTAACCATATGGTCCTTTCATACTAATACGGATTAATAGGATAGAAACCAACCTGGCTCATGCAGGTCTGAACTCAGATCATGTAAGAATTTAAAGGTCGAACAAACCTAAGCACTGGGCTCCTGCACCCATAATTTTTCTTAATCCAACATCGAAATCACAATCTGCTTTGTCAATATGAGCTCTCAAATACAAATATGCTGTTATCCCTAAGATAATTGAATCTCATGATCATAAATTATGGATCAAAACAACAAACATAAATCAATGATATAATAATGAAGAGTATATTTATTCTTCATGTCATCCAAACAAAACATCACCATTTAATATAAAAAGACAAACAAAAAACTATATAAAAGCAAAATGTTAAGCTCTACAGGACCTTCTCATCCTAAAGAAGAATTTAAGCCTTTTGACTGGAAATTTAAATTCAAAAATTTATTAAGAGACAGTTGATTTCTCATCAAACCATTCATTCTTGCCACTAATTAAGAGACTAACGATTGTGCTACCTTTGCACGGTCAAAATACTGCAGCTGTTTAAAAATCCGCTCAGTGAGCAGGTCAGACCTCAAAATATTTTCAAGAGGACATAT
The DNA here is from genome assembly GCF_021461385.2 of Schistocerca piceifrons. Lineage (NCBI taxonomy): Eukaryota > Metazoa > Arthropoda > Insecta > Orthoptera > Acrididae > Schistocerca > Schistocerca piceifrons. The sequence goes on along the minus strand of NC_060139.1, from coordinate 930,697,351 downwards.
TTCTGATAAACAGGTGGAAATCAATTTGGCCTAGTTCCTTATAATAAATTTACAAGGTAAAAATTTTATACAAGTAAATATACTATTTCTATCATTATTACAAAGATTAAAAAATTAAATCAATAGTCTAAATAAAAAGCCTAAAATAGTTATAAAAACAAAATATAAAATAATGAACTAAAATGTAATCTCAAAGATAGCTGGTTTAAGGCTTACTATCATATTCTTAAAAACAAATTATAGGTTAATAACTTCAAAGATTATCCCTTAAAGAATAAACAAGTTAATATTTACACTTAAAAAACTAAATAAAAACAACTAACATTAAAAAATTAAATTTTTTCTTAAGAAACTATATATCTTATGAAAGGATCAACATCTCATTTCTATAACTAATTTTATAATAATTATGATGCATTAACTATAAATTATTTATAAATCAACCCAAATCAAGGCAAGTAAAATAAACACTAAAATTTTGATAAACCCCGATACAAAAGGTACAATAAATCAAATCTACTTTAAAAAATTTAAAATAATATTTCATAAAACATTTACATTACCAATACACTATAATTTTTAAAATCAATTCTATAAAATTTGCTAAGAAAAATCCAACAAAAATGTTTTCTATTAAATAATTAAATAAACAAAAAATCAATATAATAAAATAAATAATCAAGACATCTTGATTTGCACAGAAAAATTTTCAGTGTAAGTGAAACACTTTACTAATAAGTTATATCTTGAACCTCTTCCTAGATACACTGTCCAGTACATCTACTATGTTATGACTTATCTCATCTAATTTGATGCTATCTTAAAATAATCAAAATAGAATAATCAATAATGAGAGCGATGAGCAATGTATACACACCTCAGAGCCAATATCAGTTAAATTAAATAAATCAAATTACTATCAAATTCACCTTCATCAACAGTATTACACAATCAAATCCGTTATAAACAAAAATCTATTGTAATCCACCTCCTCTTAACTATAAGCTGCACCTTGACCTGAAATCACTTGATAATTAAATCAATTTACTGCAAAAAGAACACTTAGTCTAACAAAACTTACATATAATACAAAAAAAGTGAATAAACAAGCAACAATAAAACATTTTGGAACAAAAAATAAGAAATTTAAAAATTAAACAAAACAGGAAAAAAGAAAGGATACAAGAAAACGAAAGAAAAAGATTATAAATATTAGCAAAAAAAAAAAAAGAACAGACCCCTTTATGACCACAACAAGTTCTTTATTGTATATAAATAAAGATAGATATGGAAAACGTATTCCAATAAATGTATTGTATTCTTTCTTATTTAATCTTTCTTTTCACTAATAATAAAGAAAGATTAATTAATATAGGAAATATATTCGATGCAACTATGTAAATTAATGTAATATGTTATTAGTATAAAATTAACTTTATATTAAGTTAATGTAAATGTTGTTTAATTGAATAATTTAACTATAGAAAATTTATTAATTATATTATTATAATTAATATAATTATTTATATTAATATAATATATTATATTATATATTATTAATCTTATTTATTATATACAACTATAATGTATAATATTAATGTACATATTATTATATATTTTATAATACAATTATTCATTTTAAGCTAAAAACATAAGTAGCTACAATCCCCAGTAAATAAATGTATTAAAATAATCACTTAATAATAATAAAATGAACTTATAAGTATTTAAATTTATTTAAATGTAATATATATATATATATATATATATATATATATATATATATATATATATATATATATATATATATATGTGTGTGTGTGTGTGTGTGTGTGTGTGTGTGTGTGTGTGTGTGTGTTAAGCAAAAAAATATAACCAAATCGGAACAAATTAATTGAAAATAACCAAAACAATACACAATCTAATTTTAAAAAACTTCTAATTTATATATTATATGAATGAAGCGCCTGATTAATGGGTTACCTTGATAGGGTAAATTAAGTAAACAAAAATTACCTTCATTAAGCAAATTACATAAGACAGAACTAAACTACCTCCTTTAGTATCAAAAACTAATGTGCATCATACACCTTAATGTAAAAAGGTAAGCTAATCAAGCTAATGTGTTCATACCCCATTTGTAGAGGTATCTACCCTCTCCTTTTTAATAACCAACAACTCTACAAAACTTCTCTTCCTATCAACATTAATGATAGGAACGATCCTGTCCATTTCATCAAATTGGTGATTTTGGGTTTGAATAGAACTTGAGATCAACTTACTTTCATTTATTCCACTTCTAACGAGAAATAAAAATATAATGATAAATGAATCATTAATTAAATATTTTACTGTCCAGGCAATAGCATCGACAATACTATTATTTTCAATTTTGTTGATTCAAATAATGTATCCGATAGGATGGGAAACAAAATTTATCCCCACAATAATAATCAGATCTAGATTATTATTGAAGATTGGAGCTGCACCTTTTCATTTCTGATTTCCAGAAGTCATAGGTGCTTCAAGATGAAATAAGTAACATTAATACCATGACAAAAAATTGCCACAATGATAGTACTATCACATTGTATTCAACTAAGAACCTTTATTTGAACCACTATCATTTTAAGAATTGTTATTGGGGCAGTAGAAGGTTTAAATGAAACATCTCTATGCCAACTTCTAGCATAGTATTCAATCAGACATTTAGGGTGAATAATTAGATCTCTAACAGTCAGACAAAACATCTGGGAACTATACATCATTTATTCACTACTAAGACTAACCATAGTCTTATTATTCTAGCAAATAAACCTATTCTTTATAAATTAGATCTATTCAGCTAGAAACATTAAAACTGAAATTTAATTCATAATATTTTTATCCCTACTATCTCTAGTTGGTTTATCACTATTTCTTGGATTCCTACCCTAAATGAATTGTACTACAATCATTAATAGAAAACAACATGACAACTATTATAAGTATTATAGTCATATTAACTACAATGACACTTTATTATTACATACATTTAGATTCTCAGCACTAATTATGTCATATACCGAAAATTCATGATCTATAAAGTCTCAAAAATCAAGAATTATTCTTCCTGTAACCGTAATAATTTCGCCAATAGGACTGATTTCAACATCAACCCTAATGTCATTGTACTAAGGACTTAAGATAATTAAACTAATAACCTTCAAAGTTATAATTAAAAGAATAATATTTTAGGCCTTAGTAAAACTTTACACCTCTAGAATTGCAGTCTAGAATCATAATTGAATATAAGACCAGAGAATGGTAAGAGATAAAATATCTCATAAGTAGATGTACAGTCTACCACCTAAAATTCAGCCATCTTACTGCAAAAATGATTATTCTCAACAAACCATAAGTACATTGGTACTTTATACTTTCTATTTGGAGCATGAACAGGAGTAGTAGAAACATCAAGAAGAATACTTATTCGTGCTGAACTAGGTCAACCAGGATCTTTAATTGGAGATGACCAGATTTATAATGTTATTATTACAGCCCACGCATTTGTAATAATTTTCTTCATAGTAATACCTATTATAAAAGGTGCATTTGGTAATTGACTTGTACCATTAATAATTGGTGTACCAGATATAGCATTCCCACAAATAAATAATATAAATTTTTGATTAGTGCCACCGTCACTAACCCTTCTTCTTACATCTTCTATAGTAGATAATAGTGCTGGTACAGGATGAACAGTTTACCCCCCCCCCCCTCTAGCAGGAGCTATTGCACACAGGGGTGCATCTGTAGATCTAGCCATTTTTTCACTACACTTAGCAGGTGTATCATCAATTCTTGGTGCAGTAAACTTTATTACAAGAGCAATTAATATACGATCAGAAAGCATAACTTTAGACCAAACACCTTTAGTTGTTTGGTCTGTAGCTATTACAGCCCTTCTTCTTCTTCTTTCACTTCCAGTTTTTGCAGGAGTTGTTACTATATTATTAACAGACCGAAACCTAAATACATCATTCTTTGACCCTGCGGGAGGAGGATATCCAATTCTATATTAACACCTATTCTGATTCTTTGGGCACCCAGAAGTTTAGATTCTAATTTTACCCAAATTTGATATTATTTCACACATTGTATGTCAAGAAAGAGGGAAAATTGAATCATTTGGAACGTTAGGTGTAATTTACGACATGTTATCAATTGGATTAATAGGATGTATTGTATGATCACACCATATATTTACAGTAGGAATGGATGTTGACACACGAGCATACTTCACATCAGTGACAATAATTATTGCTGTGCCTACAGGAATTAAGGTATTCAGATGACTAACTACATTATATGGAACTAAATTCAAGTTTAACCCACCATTACTATGAGCTATAGGATTTATTTTTGTATATACAATTGGTGGATTAACAGGATTAGTACTAGCCAACTCATCACTTGACATTATATTACATGACACATATTATGTAGTAGCCCACTTCCATTGTGTTCTATCTATAATAGCAGTATTCGCAATTATAGGAGGTGTTATTCAATGATATCCACTATTTACAGGATTAACTATAAACAATACATGATTAAAAATCCAGTTCACAATTATATTTATTGGAGTAAAATTATCATTCTTCCCTCAGCACTTCTTAGGGTTAGCAGGAATACCACGACGATATTCAGACTACCCAGATGCATATACATCATGAAATGTAGTATCACGAATTGGGTCTACAATTTCTATTGTAGGAATTATTATATTCATTGTTATCTTATGAGACAGAATGGTTACAAACTGAGCAATTATATTCAGAGCTAATATAAGAAGATCAACAGAATGACTACAAAATAACCCACCTGCCGAACACAGTTACTCAAAATTACCATTAATCTCTAGATTCTAATATGGCAGATTAGTGCAGTAGATTTAAACTCTACAAATAAAGGTTTGACCTCTTATTAGAAAAACATTTAATGGCAACATGATCAAATTTATCCCTTCGAGATGGAACTCCACCATTAATGGAGCAACTATCATTCTTCCATGATCATACTATGGTCGTATTATTATTAATTACAGTAATTGTAGGTTATGCCCTAAGTTATATATTATTTATTGCCTATACAAACCGAAACATACTTCATAGACATTTAACTGAAACCATTTGAACAGCATTACCAGCAATTAACCTAATTTTTATTGCTCTACCATCACTACAATTACTCTATTTACTTGATGATTCAGTAGATGCAATAATCACAATCAAAACAATTGAACGACAATGGTACTGAAGATATGAATATTCAGACTTCATAGATGCAGAATTTGAAACCTACATAACACTAGAACAAGATTTAGAAATGACAGCTTTTGACTTCTAGACGTAGATAACCGAACAATTCTCCCAATAAATACAGAAGTACGACTATTAACAAGAGCATCAGATGTTCTTCACTCATGAGCAGTATCTACTCTAGGGGTTAAAATTGATGCCACACCAGGTCTACTAAATCAAGGAACATTTACAATAAACCGTCCTGGATTATTCTTCAGCCAATGTTCAGAAATTTGTGGAGCAAACCACAGATTTATACCAATTGTAATTGAAAGAACTTCAGTAAATTTATTTGTCAAGTGATTATCTAAGATAATCTAAGGAGTTAGTTAAAATATATAACATTAGAGTGTCAATCTAAAATAACTAAACAATTAGTACACCTTGAAACATCAGATGACTGAAAGTAAGTAATGGTCTCTTAAACGAAACAATAGTAAATTAACGACTACTTCTGATGGGGAAATTTAAATCTAAATTCCTCAAATATCTCCTCTCATATGAATCTCCCTATTCATTATATTTTCAGCTACTTTAATCGTATTCAATCAAATAAACTTTTTCTCATTTAAACCTAACCTTATTAAAAGAGCAGAAAAAAGAACAATTGAGATAAAAAACTTAAATTGAAAATGATAACAAATTTATGCTCAACATTTGATCCATCAACTAATGTCTTACAAAAGAAGAAGCAAGGATCCCATAATGGGACCTTGTGGGATGCCACATATAACTAGTTTCCAGTTTTAAGATGCCTGATAGCTTAATTCATGTCTCTTTCCTAATGACACCCTTTGTTTCCTGTCAGAGATATAGGAACTGAACCATTTTGCACCTGTTATTCCATATTATTCAAATTCACTCAAGGGAATGTTGTGATTTACGCAGTCAAATGCCTCTGATAGATCACAAAATATACCAGCAGCCTGTAATTTATTGTCTAATGAATGAAACACATTTTCATGGTGTCTGTAGATAATCTTCTCCATTTCAGAACCTTTTAGAAACTGGATATTTGACTTGGACAATATATTGTTTGTTGTGAGGTGGTTAAGAAGCCAAGAGTTTATTACATTTTCTAAAATTTTTAAGAATGTTGGCAGTAGTGAAACTGCATGGAACTTTGGCGATATTTTTTATCTCCTTTCTTAAACAAAGGTTTAACTTCAGCATATTTCAACCGTTCAGGAAATGTTTCAGTGATAAACGACTGGTTACACCTATAGCTTAGTGTTTTACTACACTCAGAAGCATACTCTTTAATTAACTTCGTCGATATTTTATCACAGACACAAGAATTTTTTGAAATAAAAGATTTTATGATGGACATTGCGTCTGCTTGGGTAATGACGATCATATTGACGTTAGTGCAGTTATGTGTGCTGTCTGGTCTGAGATACTTCATGGCATCCTGAAAGCCCTGTATACTCAGTGACAGTTACGAAATGTTTCTTATAATTGATTATCTTTTTTTGCAATGATGTGCACATTACTAACTTTAATATTTTGCAATATATCTTGTAATGTGCTGTAGCATGAAGAACAGAGCTGTTTCTGGCTGAAAGACATAGTTTTCTTTTTTTTACACTTTAATTTCATTCCTGGTCTTTGTGGACTTTGGTCTCCTTTGGATTAGGTTTTGGGGAAAAGGTGCTCAAATAAGATGTGTAATTTATTAATAACAGTTTTGTGTTTTCCATTCATGCTATTAGAGCTGTATACGTCGCCTCAGTTCATGTCTTTGAGGAGTGTCCTAAAATAATCAGTTTTTTGCTTCTTGACCAGCCTCTTGAATTCCGATTTAACAGATTCTTATATCCAGCTCAGTATCATCAGTTAACAAAATGAACTGCACCCCACAGTCTGAGAGGCCATTGACTACAGGGTCTGTAATATAACTTTGTTCATTAGACCTCTGTATCAAGATATCGTCAATGGTTGTTTGTGAGCAATTAGTTAACCTAATTAGGAAGTATGTGGTAGGATTAAGTCGAATGATAGTATTACTGGCTCTAGAAGGTGCTGGTTGGGACAGTTTTCAAGAAATTACATTAAATTTTTGTGACTCTAATTTGTTAATGCAGATAATTAATTCATTAATTATAAGTCTTAGTCTTCTGATTTTTTGATACAGTAAAAATAGCTGACTGAGTTAAAACTGGATGAAAATAAGACTTCTGCTGACTGCTGAAAATTTTCAAGCAGTAGTTGTTCCTGTCATTATCTTCCATTAACTCATATGTGTTTACATTAACTTTCCTGATTCTGACCACAAAATTCTCTGTGAACTCACCCTATCTTTGTGACACACTGTTTAATTGCTCCCAGTAAGATCTACAGCCATTCATTGTCCTGAAACGCTAGAGTAAGCCTTCCAGCAGAACTTCAAATTCTAAACTTTCCTTAATTCTTCAGGATACATCACACACGTTTTCGCATCTCCTACTAGATGTAGCTTAGCCACATGTAGCAACTATCCCTCAGACGAACAACCACACGTAGCAACTCCCCCTTTGATTAACAGGTTAACTTCGCTTCTGTCAATATATTGTCTGCAAATTCTAACAACTAAGATAGCGGCACTACTATAAACGATGGGTGCTCATAATCTAGAAAAGTTCTTATCCTTACCATTACCCTTACCTGCCCTCATTTGAGCCATTTGCTCTAGCTAGGACTGAACTACCAGGGTAGTCATAACCCCTTGTTCCTGGTTTGCTCATTGCAAAGCCTCTGTCCACAACGATAGGACAAAACAGTAGCCCAAATACAGCGAAGTATTTAATAGTAATAAAACCATTACTTAATTACAATCGCTGCTTGATCTTTAGGCTGAGTGCTAAGATGAAAACTCTTTGCATTTTCTGGCGTAATGACCAGACCTATTATACACTGATGGAAAAATTGGCAACACCAAAAGTAATTGGGGTAATGAAATTTCTGGAATTTGTCTCAGTAACATGTTTCAGTAATTGAATTTGCAAGATCACATTTTAGTACAAGCGCGAGATAAGCCATACATTAATAACCGGTGTAACCAGCAGGAAGCTGAATGCAAGAATGCAAACATGCATGCACTGTGTCGTACAAGTGCCGGACGTCAGTTTGTGGGATGGAAATCCATATCAGTTGCAATTGGTCAGTCAATACAGGGACGGTATAACTGTTTGTGAATTACGCTGGAGTTGCCGTCCGATGATGTCCCTTATGTGAGACATATCCAGTGATCAAGCTGTTTAAGACAACATGTGGACAGTCTGCAGAATACGTTGGTTACAGCAGCGGTATATGTGCGAGCGAGCCGGCCGGTGTGGCCGTGCAGTTCTAGGCGCTTCAGTCTGGAACCGCGTGACCGCTACGGTCGCAGGTTGGAATCCTGCCTCGGGCATGGATGTGTGTGATGTCCTTAGGTTAGTTAGGTTTAAGTAGTTCTAAGTTCTAGGGGACTGATGACCACAGATGTTACGTCCCATAGTGGTCAGAGCCATTTGAACCATTTTGTGCGAGCGTTATCCTATCGGAAAGCACTCACTGGAATGCTGTTCATGAATCGCAGCACAACAGGTCCAATCACCATACTGACTAACAGATTTGGAGTCAGGATACGTGGGATAACCGCGAGGGTGCTACGGCTGGCATACGAAACCGAACGCTAGATCTTAGCTCCAGGTGTAAGTCCAATGTGTCTAGCACCCAAACAGTTTCGTTGCAGGTTCTCAACTGGTCTCCTTCTAGCCAACACACAATCATCACTGGCACCGAGGCAGAACCAGCTTTCACCAGGAAACTCGTAAGACCTTCACTCTACCCTCCAATGAACGGAGCTCTCGCTTGACACCACTGAAGTCGTAAATGACGGAGATTTGGGGTCAGTGGAATGCACGCACCAGGGCGTCTGGCTCGGAGCTGTACTTGAAGTAACCGATTTTTAACAGTTCTGTGTGTCACCCTGGTGCTAACTGCTGCTCAGATTGCTGCTGCAGATACTGTGCGATTCGCCGGAGTAGCATCATCCCTGCCCAATCTGTCTCCATTTCGCAGAAAGAGCCACCAGCTTTTTCTAGCCGTATTACACGACCGCGTTCAAACTCAGTGAGGTATTGATAATGATGTCTTTGTCGCCTTAAAGGCATCCTTCACTAACATTAAGTCACCACGTCCAATTTCAAGAGTAGCTAATGCTTACGACCGTTTCAGCGTGTATTTAAGGCATACCTGATTTGCATTCTCATAGTGGTGCTACAAGCGCTATTCGTATGCGACTGGCACGAAACGTGAAAAGCCAACATCTCTCAGATGTAGAAATACGCCTACCAACTTTCATTTATGTCTCAAAGCTCTTTGTTCGTGTTGCGATTTCTTTTAATCCGTCAGTATATTTAATACATATCAGCGGTGAGGACTGAGAACACAGGGCGCCATGCTCCTGCAAATTATACTCTCCACATCTATTCGGGCGCAAACCACTAAATGTTTTCCTATTGTTACCCCTAAATTCCTTCAAATCAGTGCTCGCATGGTGGATTCAGCATGCCGCGGAGGACATAGGGCGCCTGATATCAGCTTCTCCGCGGTCGTGAAACGAAACAAAACTACAACCTTTGTTCTTCAAGAATCTCGTAAAATACTGCTGCCGTCAACTCGAAGAAGTTCGTTGGCCCGCAGGCAACCGTAGGTACCTCAGAAAATCGCAATGCAACGTGTATGGCTCACTTTGGGCGCAGATGTCAATGTGTGATGCGGGTGTCTGCTGCCCCAACGATGAACAGCGACAAGAAGCCTTACAGAGTCAAGACATGCGTCAGGCGCATAAGCAAGTGCTTGTGTAGAACAGCCGGCCGCTTCCGCGAACGATCAAGCTTGTCGTGTGCTAACCTCGAACCCCTGCACACGCCAATAGACCAGATGGAGACACCTCGGAGGTGATTCCATCTGGATTGCGCTAGTTCAACCATAGGTCTAGTAGTGCCTATAGACCGGCAGCTAGAGGATATTGCGGCATGTAGTCGACGCTGGGTGTTCCACATCAGGCCTTCGGCTTTTCAGGAGTGTGTCTTTGTGTCTCTGTCGGCCGAAGACAACGTACAGTGTGGTCTGAGTGAGGAGTGTTTGTGGCGGATCTGCTGACCTTTGTTATGAATGGGGCCCACCTTAGTCACATGGAGACCGAGACAATGCAACGACAGGCCACAGCCAAAGAAGTTTCAGCTCGTCGTTGAGGCAGACTGAGGTCTAGTACCATGGCGCTACAGCAATATTCCGGCCCTGGCAGCGTAATTTCACAGTAAACTAGTTGGCCCGCCTCATCGTGGACTGTGGAAATTGTTCGCCATCGTGTTGGCGCAACAAATCACTAACAGATGGTTCAGGAATCACGTAAAGTGGTTGTGTACGTGGAAGTAACCTGGAGATACTGGAAGGTTTCAGCTTGATTAAAAATGGTACGACACAGATTTAGAAATCAGACTTGAATCTGTGAGCTTTTTCCGAGGTAAGATGTGATTTGTGACCACAAATTATATGTTATGAACTGGAGATTAAAACTGACGAAACTGCAAAAAGGTAAGACATAAAGGAAATGGATCCTGGGTAAATTCAAACAAACAGAGGCTGTTCAGAGTTCCAGAGGCAGCATTAGAGAAAGATTTACTGAAGCACGAGAAAGGACAGCAATAAAAGATCAATGAGTATCTCTGAAAGATGGAATAATGAGAGCAGCACAAGCTCACATAGGCAAACAGACAAGGTCCGGAAGATAGCCTTGGATAGTACAGGAAGTATGGAATTTAATGGACGAAAAAAGCAAATGTAAAAACATAGCAAATGAAGCAGCAGTAACAGAATACAGACGTCAAATAAACGAGACTGTTAGAGAGTGCACATCAGCTAAGCAGAAATGGCTTGAAGACTAATGACAGGCTGTAGAAACGTGATACCCAGGGAAAAGGTAGATGCCTCCTATAACCGAAATAAGGAGCTCTTGGAGAGAAGAAAGGCAGCTGTGTGAATATAAAGAGCTCATACGGCAAGCCAGTAGTTAGAAAAGAAAGGAGAGCTGAAAGACAGAAGTAATATATAGGTCTGTATAAGGGAAATGTTGGCCTCTGTAACTAAGTGCTCTATGCGGCTGACTGCGATGTGAAAGACCTAGGTTTAATTCTCGGCACTGCCAGGGATATTTCTACATCTACATCTACATCTACGTACATATTCCGTAATCCACCATACGGCGCGTGGCAGAGGGTACCTCGTTCCACAATTAGCATCTTCTCTCCCTGTTCCACACCCAAACAGGACGAGGGAAAAATGACTGCCTATAGGCCTCTGTACGAGCCCTAATCTCTCTTTCTTATCTTTGTGGTCTTTTCGCGAAATATAAGTTGGCGGCAGTAAAATTGTACTGCAGTCAGACTCAAATGCTGGTTCTCTAAATTTCCTCATTAGCGATTCACGGAAAGAACGCCTCCTTTCCTCAGAAGCCTCCCACCCGAGCTCCTGGAGCATTTCCGTAACACTCGCGTGATGATCAAACCTACCAGTAACAAATCTAGCAGCCCGCCTCTGAATTGCTTCTATGTCCTCCCTCAATCCGACCTGATAGTGATCCCAAACGCTCGAGCAGTACTCAAGAATAGGTCGTATTAGTTTTTTATAAGCAGTCTCCTTTACAGATGAACCACGTCTTCCCAAAATTCTACCAATGAACCGAAGACGACTGCCCCACAACTGCCATTACATGCTTGTCCCACTTCATATCGCTCTGCAATCTTACGCCCAAATAATTAATCGACGTGACTGCGTCAAACGCTACACTACTAATGGAGCATTCAAACTTTACGGAATTCTTTCTCCTATTCATCTGCATTAATTTACATTTATCTATATTTAGAGTTAGCTGCCATTCTTTACATCAATCACAAATCCTGTCCAAGTCATCTTGTATCCTCCTACAGTCACTCAAGGACGACACCTTCCCGTACACCACAGCATCATCAGCAAACAGCCGCACATTGCTATCCACCCTATCCAAAAGATCATTTACGTAGATATAAAGCAACAGCGGACCTACCACACTTCCCTGGGGCACTCCAGATGATACCCTCACCTCCGATCAACACTCACCATCGAGGACAACGTACTGGGTTCTATTACTTAAGAAGTCTTCGAGACACGCACATATTTCGGAACCAGTCCCATATGCTCGTACCTTAGTTAGGAGTCTGCAGTGGAGCACCGAGTCAAACGCTTTCCGGAAGTCAAGGAATATGGCATCCGTCTGATTTCTTGGTGGAAAGACTGGTACGGGACGCACTCAGCCTCGTCAGGACAGTTGAGGAGCTGCTGAGTGACTAGTAGCGGCTCCAGGTCACGAAAGTTGGCAATGACTGCAAGAGCTTTGTTCTGACACCACGCCCCTTCATACAGCATCCAATGACGCAGTCAGCACAGAAAGACAAGGCGGTCGGTCGCTACCGACGCCCCTGCCTCCTAGGGACTGTGGACGGAGTTTACGTACACAAGGGAACACTGTATCACAGAAAAATAGTGGAGGAAGTAGTAGCGGTATATTTGACGTTAGGATAATGGGTGGAACAATTGGCTGAGCTTGGGGTTAAATCTTTAATAAAGCATTTATTGGAATAATTTCGAAATTTAACATTAACAGAAAATTCTTCATCACAGTTTCATGGACTCAGTCCTCCTAAGGAAAAACGAACTTAAATCAAATTTTTAGCTGCTTTGTAGCAAATTTTACTTGAAACTTCCTGGCAGATTAAAACTATGTGCCCGACCGAGATTCGAACTCTGGACCTTTGCCTTTCGCGGGAAAGTGCTCTACCATCTGAGCTATCGAAGCACGACTCACGCCCGGTACTCACAGCTTTACTTCTGCCAGTACCTCGTCTCCTACCTTCCAAACTTTACAGAAGCTCTCCTGCGAACCTTGCAGGTTCCCTGCAAGGTAGGAGACGAGGTACTGGCAGAAGTAAAGCTGTGAGTACCGGGCGTGAGTCGTGCTTCGGTAGCTCAGATGGTAGAGCACTTGCCCGCGAAAGGCAAAGGTCCCGAGCTCGAGTCTCGGTCGGGCACACAGTTTTAATCTGCCAGGAAGTTTCATATCAGCGCACACTCAGCTGCAGAGTGAAAATCTCATTCTGGAAATTTTACTTGCTTAAAAAGATGCACAATAAATCATTACTACGCCAGAGGGCCTGGCTAAACAAGAAATAATCAATGGCCTTAAAATACAATATCCCACGCAGATGTCTTCACCAGGAATACTTTTGGAAGAACATTGATTTTAGTCACCCGATGTCGGAGTACAGCCAACAGTGACGATTACATATCTGTTCCATTCCGTACGTAATAGTGCATCACAGAGGTGCACCTAATTTTCTGAAAGAGATAAGGTTATGTGAGAATCTGAGTGCAACATTTGAATCACTACTCACAATGGCACCAACCTGGAAACACTAACATCCCTCTAACATGGCTTCCCCAAAATGCCATTCTGTTACTTACACCAAAAAAACTGCGTACTAGCAAACAGAAAACTAGCCAGTAATCTTTAATATCAACTTACTAAGAAAACTAATTATTTATAATTATACAACATTACAACTATAACTTAAAATGCAGAAATTGAAAAGCAGATCGGGGCAAAGTTTAAAACCTTTTCCAATCAACAGATGAAATTCCAACTTCGGAATATATAATGGTCATACGAGCTGTTAGAGGTGCAGTACCTTTTGTAATACACAGGTCAAGTATGAAGCACATGTCAGATACAGCTTCCCTTATTAAGTGAGAACTGTGTCACGCTACACAGCTGCTCACGTGGGGTAGATCTTTAGTACATGGCAACTTCAATCTCAACTGCATAATTAACAGTAACCTATTACAGACTGTACTAATATGCAGAAATGACAGATGCTATTATCAGGGGACTTCTTTTCTTCTGCTAGTTACGATAACAACAAAACAGGGTTGCGTTGGCGAATGTTATACAGTTGGAAAGCACTCCTTGCATTGATATTCATGGATGGCAGCACAACAGGTCGAATGACCCGACTGACGTACAAATTTTCTCTCACAGTGCATGTGACAACCACGTGAGATCTGCTGTCATACGAAATCGCAACCCAGACCATAAGTCCAAGTGTAGGTCCAGAATGTCTAACAAGCGGGCAGGTTCTTCGCAGGTCCTCAACTAGTCTCCTTCTAACTAACAAACAGTTATACGGGCATCAAGACAAAAGAGTCTTTGGACAGAAAACGCAACAGACCTCCATCCTGGTAGTTACCTTTCGCCTGACACCACTGAAGTCGCAAATGGCGGTGGTTTGGGGTCAATGAAATGCATGCTATTGGGCACCTGTCTCGGAGCTGTACTGGACGTAACTTATTTACATCGGTTCACTGTGTCACTGCTGCGCCAACTGCAGCACGAATTGGTGCTTCACATACAGTACGATGTGCCAGAGCCAAATGCAAAGCACGATGGTCTTCCCCGTTGATAGTACCACGAGGCCCAAATTGGTACTTCAGATGTCATAGGCAGAGCAAGATGGTCCTCCCTGTCGGCCGTCCGGAGCCCGATCTTCTTGCGACTGTATATTCGCGTGTGCACCGCTGCCAGCAATCTTGTACGATACCTACATTCCTGCCAAGTATTTCTCCAGTACCGCAGAAGGAACATCCACCTGTTGTAGCCGTATCGCACCATCTAGTTCAGACTCAATGTCGTTGATAATGGCGTCTTTGTCGCCTAAACGGCATTCTTGATTGACATTCAGCTTACCACGTCCTATCTCAAAGGTAACACAGGGTCATGACGGTTACAGCGTGTATTTAAATTAAACCTGATCTTCAGCCTCGCTGACGCTACCATCGCCACTCTTAGGCGACTAGTATGAGATTTGAATAGACGCTTTCTTTCAGGTGTAGAAACAGGACCATCAACTTTCTTTTATGTCGCACAACACCTTCTTGGTAAAGCGATTTTTTTCCGTCAGTGCATACGTGCGTTGGTAATACTATCAGCGAGGGGCAGAATATGTATGCAATCTTTAAACGGATTCCACATGATGCAAACGGTCCCTACGTATGCCTAAACCGGGATTAGTTTATCTGCCGCTGCCTGAATGACAGACATTAGCATTCTGGCCAAGGAGCAAGGAGCACAGCTGCCTGGTATTGTTTACTATCTCCTGTTTCAGAATGGTGAGCTGCCGAAAGGGTAAGTCCACAGCTCCCTGGGTGACATCTACCTCTGTCTGTACATGTTCTAACGCCTTATTGATCTTTTCTAATTGCTCTCCATCACTTGTTCCGCAAGCTGTTTCCAAGATTTAACCACTCACGTGTTACAAAACTCTTTTTTTGTTGGGCACACAGGGTTAATTATGTAGTCTGTCGTAACCGTTTTTGCAGCCGTACAATAGCTGACAGCAGCGACTGATACTATCCCAGTATATCTATGAAGCTAGTCTGATTATTCATCATGAGTTATAATTTCATTCTCCATTGCCCAAGTATTACAATCCAACCTTAGGATCCACTGATGAGCTGTCATTATTACATCTTGTTCCCAGATAAAGAAGACACCACCTGTTAGAGGACGTACCTTGAACGCTCCAGCTACCCTGCGACAGGATAGCAGTCATTATGACGAGGCTTCACGTGTTCCTTCTCGATTTCGTCCAGAGCTAGATGCCTGACGTCGATCTGTTGTAGCATTTTAGAACATGTTTTTTGCTCGCGTTTATGTCGTTTCTGGAAACCCACAATCTACTCTGTAGGAATCAACATGGATCCGGAAACGGCGATCGTGTGTGACCCAACTCGCTTTATTTGTTCATGAGACCCAAAAAATATTAGATACAGGCTCCCAGGTAGATGCTATTTTCCTTGACTTCCGGAAGGCGCTCGATACAGTTCCGCACTGTCGCCTGATAAAGTAAGAGCCTACGGAATATCAGACCAGCTGTGTGGCTGGATTGAAGAGTTTTTAGCAAACAGAACACAGCATGTTGTTCTCAATGGAGAGACGTCTAAAGACTTTAAAGTAACGTCTGGCGTGCCACAGGGGAGTGTTATGGGACCATTGCTTTTCACAATATATATAAATGACCTAGTAGATAGTGTCGGAAGTTCCATGCGGCTTTTCGCGGATGATGCTGTAGTATACAGAGAAGTTGCAGCATTAGAAAATTGTAGTGAAATGCAGGAAGATATGCAGCGGATAGGCACTTGGTGTAGGGAGTGGCAACTGACCCTTTACATAGACAAATGTAATGTATTGCGAATACATAGAAAGAAGGACCTTTATTGTATGATTATATGATAGCGGAACAAATGGTTCAAATGGCTCTTAGCACTATGGAACTTAACATCTGTGGTCATCAGTCCCCTAGAACTTAGAACTACTTTAACCTAACTAACCTAAGGACATCACACACATCCATGCCCGAGGCAGGATTCGAACCTGCGACCGTAGCAGTCCCGCAGTTCCGGACTGAACGCCTAAAACCGCTAGACCACCGCGGCCGGCAAATAGCGGAACAAACACTGGTAACAATTACTTCTGTAAAATATCTGGGAGTATGCGTGCGGAACGATTTGAAGTGGAATGATCATATAAAATTAATTGTTGGTAAGGCGGGTACCAGGTTGAGATTCATTGGGAGAGTCCTTAGAAAATGTAGTCCATCAACAAAGGAGGTGGCTTACAAAACACTTGTTCGACCTATACTCGAATATTGCACATCAGTGTGGGATCCGTACTAGATCGGGTTGAGGGAGGAGATAGAGAAGATCCAAAGAAAAGCGGCGCGTTTCGTCACAGGGTCATTTGGTAACCGTGATAGCGTTATAGAGATGTTTAACAAACTCAAGTGGCAGACTCTGCAAGAGAGGCGCTCGGCATCGCGGTGTAGCTTACTGTCCAGGTTTCGAGAGGGTGCGTTTCTGGATGAGGTATCGAATATATTGCTTCCCCCTACTTATACCTCCCGAGGAGATCAAGAACGTAAAATTAGAGAGATTCGTGCGCGCACGGAGGCTTTCCGGCAGTCGTTCTTCCCGCGAACCATGCGCGACTGGAACAGAAAAGGGAGGTAATGACAGTGGCACGTAAAGTGCCCTCCGCCACACACCTTTGCGTGGCTTGCGGAGTATAAATTTAGATGTAGATGTAGATGTAGAACTGCTCCACCTCGTCCCAGGGTAGAAACGTTTAGTGTCCTACAGGAATGGGAAATTTTGATGTCAGTTTATTATTTTTGATTGTGGCCTAAGTGTATAGCGACGTGTCAGCATAAATGTATAATTGCCTTGCTGTTCTTTTCCGAACTTTCCCTTTTTCTGAGGTACTGCCGCGCCACCCACCCCTCGCTCTTCTGAAGATGCTGCCAACACCTGGGGCAATGATATGGTTCCCTTAAAAGCACAAATGTCACTTAAGTGAACTATTGTGGCACGAGTTGGAAGTGGCATTTTGACGGGGATTGCCAAGGTCATTTCGATCAGTTGAAATGGTTCCTGATAATGTGTCACAGTTTTTTGTCTTTCCTTACATGTGGTTTGATTATCATTCTCCATTCTCCTACATGATACTTTGTCAACAGTATTTTCGTATGGCATGTTGTTTCTTGTCATTACAAAGCCTTCGTGTTCATTCATCTTTTCACTTGGCGAGAAATAGTTTTCAACCCTCCAGGGAATTATTTTCTCACGACATACCTTTTCCTGCGAGTTTCTTACAAAACTCAAACGGGGGAGGAAACTTCTGATCAAAAACAACCATGTAAGAGGGTAACTCTTGTGCTTTTATGGACTCTTGAATTGTATGCTGCTATGTAATACGAAAGCAGCGTATCCCAGTCGTTGTGGTGGAAGGTATGGTAGTAATTTAACATTCGGCCACAGTTAGTGATTGTAACGCAGGTCAGACCCGTTTTTGGCATTTATTCCACGTTAAATGGCGACTGTACCTATCCGTTTTTGTCCCGTTTACCGCTTCACTGTTTTTTAATCAAGGATCATTTTCTGATTCCTAATTCTATTGCTTCATTCTTTTAGACTCGACATTCATCACTGCTCATGATTTTACCAATTGAAGAAGGCTGCGAAGTTTACCTAGTCACACCAACCGTAACACTGTGGCATTCTGTTACAGCTTCCAACACCATATGACATAGCGGTGTAAGCAACCATCTTTTGGTACGAAATTATAAATCCTATTTATTGTATACGAATAGGTCCGCTCTTTGTGGGGTGTGCGTTATCTACACCTCATTTCCTAATTGGATGCGTAATATTTTCGTCCTTGTTTGTCAATTTACTCAGTACATCAGATATATTCATTTCACCAATATCAACGAATTAATTTACAAAAAAACTTTTATACAGACATACACAAGATGATACAATTTAAAAGTTCCGAAAGCGGTTGTGTGAGTCTCTGATCGACTTCAGTAAATACGCCTACTGTGGGCCATTGGACTTTTCATTTAGTTTTATATTTTAATATATTTAATACCTGTATGTAAACAGCCTGTAGCAGTGGTTGAATTGGTCAATCAATCATGTATTTTTGCAATCGTGCGATTTACAATTTGTTCGATCATTTGCCTGTGGATGTATTGCACTGTCCTAAGTTCCTTACGGAGCAATAATGGCATAACTGCTTTATTAAATCGGGCACAAAATTCGTTCATTGATATGTTATTGTTGTTTCCAGTGGACCTTATTGTCCATTGTTTAACAATCCCATGAGCCATTCTTCCTGCCTGTCTGGCTAGGTGTGGCTATCATGAAAACGAAACTTAAAAAATGATCCGTTCTAGTTTCGTACTGGTGTTTGAGCACATGTTCCTAGTGTATCCAAGACAGTCATTTGAAAACGTTCATCTGCCAATTGTAAACATTGCAAAGTACCCTGATGCTGGATGATTTCTACTCTTTGTGCGCATGGGACTCAATTATTGACTTAACAATCGACGGTTTATCTGTGTGTCATTAACCAATGGTTTTGCACACCTCTGTATTCCGCTGCACTGCGACCACACTGTTTGGTTACAGTTGAATTTTGGGCCTGTGTACTCACTTCGTCATTTATCTGGTACTACCATGTGTTACGCACGTCTCATCTTTCTGTTCAGCCCTCTGTCTTCTGTAATGAACTGCGACTGATTGGTGAACCACTGGAAATCTAGGTTATTGCTTCGTATCTCCTTCTGTTTCTTCATGTATACCAGAACATTCCATGAAGCGTATTTTGCAACTTAGACAATCTGCGCTTGGTGATCTACCAAGACAGTGTATTACTTCCAACTAATTCACTTAGATGCAATGGTCATCTAGTTAACCTACTAGTTCGACCTTTAAATCCTAATAACCACGTGAGTCTTGCATAATTATAGGCTATAACTTTGAAGTGTTGTCGATACAAATAACATTGGAAATAAGGTATTCCCTGTATTAGTTCTGACATTTCCTATTCTGCAGTTGAATAATTCTTTTCTGCTTTAGTAAGCTGAATGAGGTGTTAATATCCATCTACCACGTGATATAAAATCCGTCCTAAGGCAAAATTTCTGGAGGCACATGGCATTATTAGTAGATTTGGTAGTCTGGGAAAATGAGAAATGGATGAAGGTTGTTTCACAGATCGAGGGCCACTGGCATTGTATTCCTTTTTTCAATAACTGGATGAGAATTCATGCAATTTCAGCAAATTTTGGAACAAAGTTTCGATAAAAATTTGCCAAACCAAATTGCAACTGGAATTTCTTTATTGCAGTGGATGTTGTAAAATTTTTGTTGGCATCAACGAGTCGCAGGTCGCTGCATACACCGTGTCAGTGGATAAATGACCCTGCTACCATACCACTTACAAAATGAAATGAGATTTTTCCTCGTTGAGAGTTAACTGTGCCCCACATAAATGGTCAAAAACTTCACGGAGATGCTTTGTGTGGTACTGGACACTCTTGGAGAATGCATTATCTGAATAGGTGATGTATTGCATCGGTTTTAATCCTCGTAACATAGGTGATGTATTGCATCGGTTATAATCCTCGTAACAGATCAGCTAACAGCGGTCGGAAAGCACTTAGTACATTTTTCAGTCCATAAGGCATCGGACAGTGTTTATAATGACCAGACGGGTTGAGAATGCTATTTTATTATCGTCTTCACGCGTTACTTCTGATTGATGGTACCCACTTTGTAGGCCTACAGTTGTGACATGACAACACAACCCCGTATTATCTAGGGTTTCAGTCATATTAGCATGGGGTAGCTATCTGACATTGTCACAACAGGGTCGATATTCTTTGCCACAATCGGATGACTTCTTTGGGATAATCACACCGGGCATTGACCTGGGGCCATTACCTGTTCCTACGATCGCACCTGTAAGTTGATTATTTAGAAATTCTTCCATTTTAGGCTCTGAACGTTGTGGGACTGTAAAGTGTTTCTCAGAGGAAGGTGTTTCATTCCCTGTGGGAATATGTTGTCGGGGGTTAGTGCCGTGGCAGGCAATTGGCCATTAGGATCAAATAGCTCTATATAGTCTTCTGACATTCTCTCCATTTCCTCGTTGTCCACTTTCTTCCTCAATGTGGTCATACTGACAGACTGTGCCACGTTTTCATAATCTGATGTGAAATTCTTGTCCAGTTCATACTCACCTAGAACTTCTGCATCACCACATGATAGCTGTACCTCTTCAGGGCTAAAGTTATCAATACTGCCAAGCACAACTCTGCTTCCATCAGTTTCCCATACGTGTGATAAACTACACAAAGAAAAACATTGTACTTTATCTAACTCTTCACTTTCAGACAATGTCTCAACAACAGACAAGAATTCAGTGGCAGATCAGCTCCTGCAACAGCTGTGATTAACTTTCAAATGTTTCTGAAATCCTAAGGGACCAAATTGCTGAGGTCATCGGTCCCTAGACTTACACACTACTTAAACTAACTTAAGCTAAGAACAACACACACACCCATGCCCGAGAGAGGACTCAAACCTCCGGCGGGAGGGGCCGCGCAATCCGTTACATGGCGCCTCAAACCGTGCGGCCACTCAGCGCGACAGATTAACTTTCCAATACGTTTCGGTATGATATACAGTGAGTTCCCCTTAAGGGGATTTTGTTCGCATTTTAGGCTGCCCACCCGATTTCTTGGGTGTTCCTTGTGACAATAATGGTTTTCCAGGCATAAAATACGATGAAACGGCGCTCCATCCAGTTATACAATAAGCTGTTAGAAATCAACTTAGAGCCCAATCTCACTTCTATCAGCTTTATCCAAAATTCTTGAAAAAGTAAAGTATTCAAGAGTAGCACATATTTGTAAAAATGAAGTACTAACGAAATGTCAAATTGGTTTTCAGAAAGGCCTTTCAACAGCAAATGCTATATATGCTTTCACTGATCAAATATTAAATGCAATGAATAACCAAACATCACCCATGGAATATTTTGTGATCTCTCAAAGGCTTTTGAATGTGTGAGTCATGAAATTCTTCTAGATAAGCTTAAGTATTGTGGTATGAGTGGGACAGTGCACAAATGGTTTAAGTCATACTTAACTGGAAGAATGCAGAAGGTTGACAGTAACAGTACAGATAGTCTACAAAAACCAGCAGAGTCCTCTAACTGGCGAGGTATCAAGAATGGTGTCCCACAGGGTTCAGTCTAGGGCCCCTTATTGTTCTTAATATGTATTAACGACTTGCCACTCTATATTCATGAAGAAGCAAAGTAGGTTCTTTTTGCTGTTGATACAAGTATAGTAATCACACCCAAGAAGCAAGAATCACCTGAGGAAATTGCAAATAATGTCTTTCACAAAATTGTTTAGTGGTTCTCTGCAAATGGACTCTCACAAAATTTTGAGAAAACACTGTTTATACAATTCTGTACAGTAAATGGAGAACACCATTGATGAATATAGACTATGAACGGAAGTCTATTGCTAAGGTAGAATTCTCAAAATTTCTGGGTGTGTGCATTGATGAGAAATTGAATTGGAAGAAACACATTGATGATCTGCTGAAACGGTTAGGTTCAGCTACTTATGCTATTAGGGTTATTGCAAATTTTGGTGATAAACATATCAGTAAATTAGCCTACTATTCCTATTTTCTTTCACTGCTTTCATATATCATCATGTTTTGGGGCAGTTCGTTATTAAGAGAGAAAGTATTCATTGCACAAAAGCGTGTAATCACAATAATAACTGGAGCCCACCCAAGATCGCCTTGCAGACATTTATTTAAGGATCTCGGAATATTCACAGTACCTTCGCAACACATTTATTTCCTTATGAAATTTGTCATTAATAAGCCATCCCAATTCAAAAATAACAGCGAAGTGCATAGCTACAACACTAGAAGAAAGGATGATATCCACTATTCTGGATAAATCTCACTTTGGCACATAAATGGGTGAATTGTGCTGCCACAAAAATCGTTGGTCATTTGCCAAATAATATTAAAAGTCTGACGGATAGCCAAACAATATTGAAAAGCAAATTAAAAGACTTTCTGAATGACATCTCCTTCTACTCAATAGATGTATTCTTAGATATGAAGTAGTAACTGTAAAAAAAATTAATTAATTAATTTGTGTAAAGAAAACTTATGTTAAAGTGACACGTTCCACAACATTACGAAATGTCGTATTCATGATCTATGGAACAAGGATTAATGTATGTATGTATGTATGTATGTATGTAATGTACAACCAGAAAATTTAAACTGAATATAGCTTCGTAGCCACTACTGACTATGTGGAGAACTGCATCAACCCGAAAGTAGCTCACCTTCCCAGTTGGAAACTTACTGCGTTTGAACCGAGTGAATCCACACGACTCCCATCCATGCCTTTTAATGAACAGTTTGGCGGATTTACTTCTACTTAAAAAAAATATGCTTTTATTGCCGTAGATACCTGTGATCCACTATCTAATAAAAATATACACAACTTGCCATTGACATAACCGGTCAGAAAAGAATTTGCCACAGATCCTGCACAGAGTGACGTGTGCTAACCCTTAGTGTGATCATTGTACAGTAAAAGCTACGCCCCATGCTCTATTTGTATATTGGATCCACCTGGTGCTCATCTTCAGTGGATTTGGGAATTTCTGTTATTACAGTTCCGTTTGGTATGCACAAAATGCTTGCAAGCTCGACACTGTTGTTCTGTGCAGTTTCTCTTCAGATGATACGTACAACCACATTTGAAACACTTAAAGTCCGTACGAAGTGGCATCTTTTTCTTCCATGGCTTGGTGATCCGTTCTGTCTCAGCAAGTGCCGCTTCGGTTTCCATTGCCACATTCTACAACCCCGGAAATTTCGTACCAACCTTCCATGGCATATCTGAGAGTAATCACATAAAAACATATCAAATACTCTCTGTTGGTCTTGCTGTAAAAAGGTTTGTTGGCGATATCATACTCAGTGACCTCAAATCCATTGATATTAATTTCGCGGATATTTCTCACAAAACTCTCTATTCATACCCTGTGTTGCTGAAACATCCTATTGGCTACTCATAGAAATTTCTGAATGTATTTTTTTCTCCTGTATCATTCTACTAACTCGACTTGTAATTCGTCAAACTACTGTACTTGCCTTAATCTCTGATGACGCATTACATTCATCCTAGCGTCCCCCACTTACTTTAGCTTGGTTACAGTCATTAATTACTCTTCACTCCAATTCTATGAACTACTGGTTGTACCCAAATTGTCAAGGAACACAAAGACATTCTTCCCTGGTTTCCCAGAAAGTGCGGCGAGCATTGAAGCGGTATTAGTGTCAAAGATAGGCGCACTACCAAATGACTGTTCCCTCCTGTCCCCATTCCGTTAACAATTGGGCCACATGAGCTGTCAGACGCGGAACTGCACTCTGAGCCAAAATTTTTGTGCCATATTGGCTAATTATTATCAATACAAGTGCACTTTATACCCAAAATTAAGATGAAAACGAATTGTTACGGAAACATCCATCCATTTCCACAAAAACTTTGAACTAGACACTAACTCATATTGCTGCATAGGATTCCCTGCTAAAGAACCACGGATCCGACTGCTGTCTTCTGATTGTCGCCCATCTTCATCTTCAGCAGAAGTTCTGACACCAATTACAGTGACAGAGTGGGTGGCCAGCTTCTGCACTGTCCGTTACTATGGGATTCCTATAACAGATAGTTGTTGACGATAGTTCTCTGTTGAAAAACGATGCTGTGTACAGCAGAAGAGACTGTCATTCAAATACCCCGTTATTGCTGTTTGTGTAAAATCAAGGGATTTCTAAACGGCATGTGGCAATGGCAGGCCTGGTGGATACTCCATTATGCCCCCCAGCATACCAGCCTCTGGCTGCTAACCACGTGCTCCATTGCCACTGTATTGCGAGAGGCTCTCGTATTCCGTAGTAGAAGTATGAGCAGCCCATTGACGGTCGCTGCGTGTATATCTGGCTGTATTTAACTGCAGTATCTCAGAGTGAAGAAATCCTCCATTAACACCTTGGTGCAGGTGGCGCAGCTGTGCCCTGATGTTCTTCTTCTGAGATAGCGGCAAATTGCTGAGTTGCCTGATTGTTCTGGTGCTCAGGCAATGGGGAGGGATTCAAGGCCTGCCAAAGGTATATTTGGCCACATCATCAGCATGGCTCTGACAATCACAGACGGACGTCGCACAACGCAGCCCCAGATGATTGATGTTGATGGAGTGGGCCGGCCGGTGTGGCCGTGCGGTTAAAGGCGCTTCAGTCTGGAACCGCGTGACCGCTACGGTCGCAGGTTCGAATCCTGCCTCGGGCATGGATGTGTGTGATGTCCTTAGGTTAGTTAGGTTTAAGTAGTTCTAAGTTCTAGGGGACTTATGACCACAGATGTTGAGTCCCATAGTGCTCAGAGCCATTTTTTTTGTTGATGGAGTGGTTCGGCCTGGATTAAATGTTCCTACTGCTTGCTGACAAAATGTTAGTAGTTTGTTTTTAAGTCACACGAAACGGTCTTGAACAAAGGCAATGACCAGGACGGCTGGCCGCGCGGGATTAGCCGAGCGGTCTCAGGCGCTGCAGTCATGGACTGTGCCGCTGGTCCCGGCCGAGGTTCGAGTCCTCCCTTGAGTATGGATCTGTGTGTTTGTCCTTAGGATAATTTAGGTTAAGTAGTGTGTAAGCCTGTAGAAATTTCTTGGACACTTGCCTGGGCATCGTCACGTGGAGGTATATCGATACAGAGGTGGTTGCGCCGGCTGGTCACATAGTTCAATGACAAATAGTGGCGGTCTTTGGCAGTGACCTGTTTCAGATCAGATTCCATATTATGCTCGACATTCTGTTTCAGTTTTTTCCCTTACACTAAAAGGTACAGAGGCAAAACAAAGTAAGTTACTTCTAGTTAGAAGCTCGTAAAATAGTTCATAGATGAAAAACATACTTGCCTTTGGTGCTGCAGAACGAAAACGAAACTGTTTGAAACCATCACTAGTTTTCCAAACCAAAACAAACAACTGCTGCGTTGCAGATGTCAGAGCTCTACACTACAGAGTTACCAAAATGTACGACTGTGCCTAGTAAATACACAAAACATGCAAGAAATTTGAGAATTGTTAAGTACAAAGTACACAGGAAAAACAAAATCTTTAAGAACTCTTTGCTCAAGTCATCCTGTTGTCCTTGTAACTTAATTTAATTTCGCTTTTATCTAAGATCAACACCTTACAGAGTTTGAGAAAGTCGAAGCTGATTGTCGCCGTGACTATCAGGTTCGATACAATGAGAAAATTGACACTAAGCATGCGTGATTGACACATGAAGTCATGTCTGACGCCGGCCGCTGTGGCCGAGCGGTTCTAGGCACTTCAGTCGTAAGTTCGAATCCTGTTCGGGCATGGATGTTGTGATGTCATTAGGTTAGTTAGGTCTAAGTAGTTCTGAGTCTAGGGGACTGATGACCTCAGATGTTAAGTCCCATAGTGCTTATAGCCATTTGAACAATTTTTTCAGCTCTGACCTACTCCTTTCCTGCAATGTACTTTGTGTGTACTGCACCACACACACTCACCCCTTGCATCCTAAACATTCTCTGCATCTTACCATGCTCCACTTTCTGTACATGTGATTATCAAATATGAGACTTGGCCACCTCAGTACAGAATACGTACATGGTACTGTTGTATTTCCCTACCTCACATCAATTACAGGACACGCAATACCTTCTAGCTCTTCTAGCAAATGTAAAAACGCACTTACATCATTCTTTCCTCAAATGGGGAACATATTATCTTTCTCAACCCTTTGTTTGGCAAACCGTTATTAACTCTTTCTGCGCAGAACTGAATTTTTTCGCCTTTTGTTTGAAATATTGAATTGGAGTACGAAATTGTGATCCTGCATGGGACTCCATCATGAAAATTTGAAGCTTCGAGCGCTCTTGCATCTCTTACTCCCAAAGCTCGCGAAAAATACCTGTTTAAATTCTTTTTAAGTCCTACATTTTGCCACAATAACTCACTTTGTAGCGGCTAGCTTTCCCAAAGAAGCGTGAAGACGGTACTAATTGTGTATTTGACAGACCATGACCTCGGAAGTCCATTTTGAACCTGTTCCATCCAAATATTTGGATGCAAACTTTTCGATCTGTCCAGGAATAATGCATACTTCTGTAAAGAAACAAAATGTTCTGTAATTTCGCTTTCTTCGATCTCTAATATCCTGTTCCTGCAGTTACTGCTGTTTGGGTAGTACATTCATAGATGGTAGTAAGGGATCACTGCGCATACAATACAGTCTATCAATTAACTGATGAATTTCTCCTCTTCCTTTCACCTGTCTTCTTCACTCATTAAAGTCACTCCGATTCTCGTACTGTTCCCTGAACCACTATGGCAGTCTCTTTCCTTAAGTAAATCTACCAGCATTTCTTAGTTATGACGGTTGACATGTGCTTGTAGTTGTTTACATTAAAACAACACATTCGTTTCCTCCTGATCATTCAGGCTTACTCGTATCGTCCTAAATAATGACAACTGCTCTGCTTGTTTCTTCGCCTATATTAAGGTAATCTTTTACTTCATCTTCCCACTCTTTAGTCAGCCGGATTGGCCGAGCGAGTCTAGGCGCTACAGTCTGGAACCACGCGACCGCTACGGTCGCAGGTTCGAATCCTGCCTCGGGCATGGATGTATGTGATGTCCTTAGGTTAGTTAGGTTTAAGTAGTTCTACGTTCCAGGGGACTGATGACCTCAGAAGTTAAGTCTCATAATGTTCAGAGCCATTTTTGAACCTACACTTCAAAACCATCAACATCCTTGCGCAATTCATCGGCCATGTCCTTCATTTCCCGAAATAAAACACCTCACATATTTTTGGAAATCCTGACTTGTTTCTCAAATATCTGTTTCACCTGGTCTTCGGATTTCTTGACAACTTTCCCGATTTTTTGTCTGTTACTACCATCTTTTCGTCACACCCTTGTAAGTGAAGAGTTAACTGGTGGTCTAATTTCTTGAAGAGTTCACTACGTTCGTTAAATTTTGCCTTTTGATTCATCCATCGTTCCTTTCATCTTGATGATTACTGGTTACTGAAGTACAACAAAGTATTCTTCTGTATTTCTGAAAAACTCTTCCGACTTCTTATAACGGTGGTCGTTCTTCTTCACACTGATGCTTGTTTTACAATACATTCTCAATTAAAAACGACTGAAGATCAGAAGGTGGAGATGATGAAGGGTATGCGCACGGTCAGTAACAGTCCGTGCCACTTCCTCACGTCTAGCTGCTACAGAAATTAGGCACACCACAAAACACAATGACATCATACTAAAGAAAGCACAAACACTTTTGTGCAGAATGAATATTTCACTCTGCAGTGGAATGTGTACTAATGTGGTTTCGTGGCAGATTAAAACATTCTGACGGACCGAGACCTCAACTCAGGACCTTTGCTTTCACGGGCACGACTCACGACATCTCTTCACACCTTTACTTCCGCCAGTATATCCACCAAAGGTGCAGCATCAAAACTCAGGACAATGAATCTACTCATTTGCCTTCTTGCTGTAAGAGAAGTGCACATTAGCACTGCATAAGGAATTTGTATCTCACTTAAATTCTTGAAGTTCTTTTGTTACTGTAGTATTCGTGTATATTTTTCCAGACAAAATGTGATCAATAAGCAACTGAACCAAATAGTAGGCAACACACATATATAATGATATATGAAAATGACTACAAAAATCAGAGAACTATCAGTGATCGTAAAAGTTCTGGCTAATGGCTGGCCAGATCCTGTTTGTTGATAGAAAAATTGACCACGTAAATCAGAATGTTACAGGCTTAAACAATCCTAGCTGAGGATCGACAAATCCTGATCTGAGGTGTGGGTTCAGCCGTTTAGCTTACCTCTAAGATGCTGCAACTATAATCCTTAGTGACCTACTGGAAGAAAAATTCTCATAAGATTATGTAAATTCACGAGAAACAGTTTCACACAATGGTAATGTCTTAATAAACGAAAATTCGAAAATTACTAGGGGTAGACAATTAATGGAAAAGTATGAATACAAAAACAAATATACAGGGTGTTACAAAAAGGTCCGGCCAAACTTTCAAGAAACATTCCTCACACACAAATAAAGAAAAGATGTTATGTGGACATGTGTCCGGAAACGGTCAATTTCCATGTTAGAGCTCATTTTAGTTTCGTCGGTTTGTACTACACTTCCTCGATTCACCGCCACATGTGTGGGATGACGAGATTCCGCACGCAGTTGTGCAATCACGTCATCAACACAGATTTTCTGTGAACGTTTGGGCAGGCATTGTTGGTGATGTCTTGATTGGGCCCCACGTTCTTCCACCTACGCTCAATGGAGCACGTTATCATGATTTCATACGGGATACTCTACCAGTGCTGCTAGAACATGTGTCTTTACAAGTACGACACAACATGTGGTTCATGCACGATGGAGCTCCCGCACATTTCAGTCGAAGTGTTCGTACGCTTCTCAACAACAGATTCGGTTACCGATGGATTGGTAGAGGCGGACGAATTACATGGCCTCCACGCTCTCCTGACCTCAACCCTCTTGACTTTCATTTATGGGGGCATTTGAAAGCTCTTGTCTACGGAACCCCGGTACCAAATGTAGAGACTCTTCGTGCTCGTATTGTGGACGGCTGTGATACAATACGCCATTCTCCAGGGCTGCATCAGCGCATCAGGGATTCCATGCGACGTAGGGTGGATGCATGTATCCTCGCTAACGGAGGACATTTTGAACATTTCCTGTAACAAAGTGTTTGAAGTCACGCTGGTACGTTCTGTTGCTGTGTGTTTCCATTCCATGATTAATGTGATTTGAAGAGAAGTAATAAAATGAGCTCTAACATGGAAAGTAAGCGTTTCCGGACACATGTCCACGTAACATATTTTCTTTCTTTGTGTGTGAGGAATGTTTCCTGAAAGTTTGGCCCTACCTTTTTGTAACACCCTGTAGATGTATTAATGAAAGGAACCATGAAACTGCAAAAAGAAGCTAGTGATCACTATAACTATTAGTTTTATTACCGTAAGAGATCAAACAAAAAAATGAAAGCACCGAATCAAGTGTATAAACATTTAATGTGGAAAAAAGATTGCAAATATGAACAGCACCATTGGCACAGTTGGATGGATTCACAAAAGCACAATATGAAACTGTGTCGTAGATGTAGGCAACGACTGCGAAAAAAGGTTAGTAATTTGATGTAAGATTCCCAAAAAACAAGAACAGACACCAGTACTTTCACCAAAGTGCATGATGGGTGCAACTAGTTGACTGTGAGTATTAAATCTGCACAGTGAAACTCTGACGAAAATAACTAGCACTGGGTGCGCTTCGTCTTGGTGTCTGCATTGATAGTGCATGCTTACCACTCTTAAGCTGTGCAGGATCTCACAGATTTTGTCATGGGCAACCAATCAGCAACAGATTAACTTCCTACAGCAATAGTTCAGGAAAGAAGGCAGAAAATCTGTCTCACTACATGACAGATTTCCAGGAACAGGAAAAACCATTGCATATATGTATGCAAGTTAAGTCTCCCCTTATAGCGAGAGAATTACTGTAGACCCATATAAGGACTTAGCAAACATTCCCGCACAGCGGTGCAACGCTCAATGGCTGGTCACGCACTCTGAAGCTCTCTGTTTTGTCCTGAACTACAGACCTTATCTAACTAAAGAGGATTCTCTTTTGCTTCTCACTCAACATAGCTTTTTTTGGTAAACAGCCCAGCTTCATTGATGCTCCTGTTGCACGGATATGGTACGCTTTCATTCTCTGTTCGGTACCTGTCTGGAGATCGCTTTAGCGTCAAACAACTTTAGAACACTCCCGTCCTCGTAAGTCAACTCCACTGCCGCAAGCCTGCTAAAAAGCCCAAGGCTGCCGAAATAACAGGTCTCCCTCACCATGTCGGGAGAAAAACGAGTTGAAGAAGAAATTATCATACAATCATTGCCAACTGCGAATAATGTTTGCAGTTTTCATGTAGAATTAAAGTTTTGAATTTACTGACCATTGCAATCCGCATATTAAGTTAGAAAATAGGTTACGTGACAATTTGGTCATACGCTGCCATGTAACGATTGCTCATCACCATCACCCTCAGGAGACCACTTTCTTAGAAAAACATCTGAATC
This sequence comes from Schistocerca piceifrons, assembly GCF_021461385.2. Lineage (NCBI taxonomy): Eukaryota > Metazoa > Arthropoda > Insecta > Orthoptera > Acrididae > Schistocerca > Schistocerca piceifrons. The sequence continues at coordinate 930,666,268 of NC_060139.1, read as the reverse complement.
CAAACTACCGTGACAGTCGATGACAGGTATTATCTCTGAAAGTCACTTTCAATTGTAATAAAAAGAAATCAGCTGCATTGTGAGTAGCATTATGAAGGACATGCTTCTGCTTAATTTTCCAAGTCTCAAAACTTCAGTTCTCAAAAGCTAGGCAAATAGAATAACAATACTGTGTAACACTGTACCTGCCATTATTGTGAATAGCGAAGGGTTTCTTGTGCTATCAAGATGAACAGTGTGGCAAGGAAAAGATTTGTGGCCTGATGTTTTCCGAATTTTACTGATTCAAAATTAGGGATTACCTGCTTCAGTAAAAGTTTTCCAAACAGTTCTCTATCACAACTAAACATACTCATCTTCATGGAGTTACCACTATCGTTTCTTATAAAAAAAGATCCAATTTCACTCTCAAGATCTCTTTCCTTTATTTCCCAAACAAATGTGGAAAAAAAGGAAAGGGATCTGGAGACTGAATTTGGGCACTTTTTTCAGTTAGTACTTCTTGAGACTTCACGACTGCTTGTGTTCATGATACTGCCATCACAACAAAAGTACCATCTAAATGACAATTTTGGGTTAAGATAGACGACACTTTCACTCCTGATGGAATGCTCGTTCTGTGTCTAACACGCAAGAAGCAGAGGGGTGCTCTACGATTACCCATCTTCAGCAACATACACGTAATGATGTCCATACAAAGATCTAAGCAATACAATCGTTTAACAACCAAATGTTGCCTACGCAGATGCAAAAGTCTCCAAAGCCTACAAACGAACTTTTCTACGGTACATTCTTAAATGTGTTTGCTGCTGTCATTCCATAGCACAGACTTCAACTATCTAAATATTGAGAGTTTTTACAAAGGTGTCATGGGAAACAGATTCCTGTTGAATTGATTTTAAGGAAATAATATTTTGATTTTTGTCACCAGAAACCTCTGAAAACTGTGCTGTGCTATACATTTAATCACAACATACGGATAGATGTCGACGAAACGACCGACGTTATTGGATGATTTATTGGCAATCTCTCTGTTGGCAAACTCGATGGAGAAGAACTCCGAAAGCCATTACGGATTTTCTGCGAAGTGTTGGTACGCAGAAATCATCAACAGTAGCTTGTTGTGTGAATGACAGTCTTCAATTTGCTGTGGCCTGAGGGAATTGAAGGAAAAAAGTTGATATTATGTATTCGGATACAGCAGCTGAAAGGCAGCTGTTGCTCGACGTGTGTTCAATCCGCCTCTAATCCATTTCACCTTTCTGGCCCATACACTACAACGTATCACCAAAAAAATTCCAGCAGCTACCCAATAGTAAATAAAATAATTTCATAAATTAAGAAAGTGTTTCTGACAAGGGAACCTCCCCATCGCACTCCCCCCCTCAGATTTAGTTATAAGCTGGCGCAGTGGATAGGCCTTGAAAAACTGAGCACAGATAAATCGAGAAAACAGGAAGAAGTTGTGTGGAACTATGAAAAAAATAAGCAAAATATACAAACAGAGTAGTCCATGCGTAAGATAGGCAACATCAAGGACCGTGCGTGCTTAGGAGCGCCGTGGCCCCGTGGTTAGCGATGTGCATGCTGATCTGCCACCAGTTGAAGGTGACAGTGAAGGTGCTAAATAGTGCTACTGCTAACGACTCATTCTTTGAATGCTGTAATTTATGACTGTAATTATCTGTCACCTTATTTATGTCATTTCATCGTAGCCATTTTTGTTACTGTTTTTGGTGAATAAAAAAAAAAAGCGTGAGCAGCTGCGAAACGAGAGGTCCTTGGTTCAAATCTTCCCTCGATTGACAAGTTTTCGTTCTTTATTTTCGCAAAGTTATGATCTGTCCGTTCGTTCATTAACGTCTCTGTTCACTGTAATAAGTTTAGTTTAGTGTCTGTGTTTTGCGGCCGCACAGCAAAACCTTGCGATTAGTAGACGAAAGGACATGCCTCTCCAATGGGAACCGAAAACATTTGATCGCAAGGTCATAGGTCAACCGATTCCTCCACAGGAAAACACGTCTGATATATTCTATACGACAGTGGTGGCAGATAATAATTGCCTGAAAATAAAAAATTAAATTTTTCACTCGAGGGCAGACTTGAATGAAAGACCTCTCGTTCCGCAGGTGCTCACGCTAACCACTGCGCTACTGAGCTCAAATTGTCCATGATGTTGCCTATCTTGCGCACGGACTACTCAGTTTGTATATGTTGCTTATTTTTTTCACACTTCCACACAACTTCTTCCTGTTTTCTCGATTGATCTGTGCTCGGTTTTTCAAGGCCTATCCGCTGTGCCAACTTATAACTAAATCTGAGGGGGGTGCGATGGGTAGGTTCCCTTGTGAGAGCACTGCAAAGTATATTGTTCTATTGAGGACTCTGTCGAACCTAGAGATGCCAAATAAACCTACCCAAACGAATTTTGTTTAATGACTGAAGCTATCGGATTTCCAATGAACATTTTCAAATGGCTCTGAGCACTATGGGACTCAACTGCTGTGGTCATAAGTCCCCTAGAACTTAGAACTACTTAAACGTAACTAACCTAAGGACATCACACACATCCATGCCCGAGACAGGGTTCGAACCTGCGACTGTAGCGGTCGTGCGGTTCCAGACTGTAGCGCCTTTAACCGCTCGGCCACTCCGGCCGGCTGAACATTTTCAAGCTGTGAGATCCACGACTGATTTATTTCCGAAAGAATCTTCAGTTTCAGTGCCAGGGCATCGAAATTGCTCCAATCAACATCCATACCAATTTTAGCTTCCTTTCCAGCAGCATTAAAGAATTAGAACATCATGTTGCCTTTGCAAAAAATCGTTAATAACTGTTGAGAAAGTGGAATGCAAGTTGACAAACATTAGAGGCCGGCCTGTGTGGCCGAGCGGTTCTAAGCGCTTCAGTCTGGAGCCGCGCGACAGCTACGGTCGCAGGTTCGAACCCTGCCTCGGGCATGGGTGTGTGTGCTGTCCTTAGGTTAGTTAGATTTAAGTAGTTCTAAGTTCTAGGGCACTAATGACCTCAGATTTTAGGTCCCATAGTGCTCAGAGCCATTTGAACCAGTTTTGACTAACATTAGAGCTGATATTGGGCAGAGTTCAGTTTGACTCAGGTACGGCAACAAATCCTGGCTATTGAACTGTTCCTACTGTCTGCAGTATCTTCAGCTGGGGAGAAGAATGCACTCAACAGGACAGCTCTCCAGAACATTTCATTTCTAAAAATTTGCTTTGTACTATGATGTGGAAAGATCTTTTCTTCTGACAAAAAAATTCTTTCTGATCGGGGACATTTTATGACTGCAGAGAATTTTGAGAAGTATTTGGATGTTAAAGGAAGTTACGGTACCAATTTCACTGATAAGGGATATTGTAGTAGACAGAGTGACTGAAATTAATTGTCTTTAATTAGCGCAAACTTTCAAAACAAACAATAAGTAATATTAAATGTACCTTCTAAATGCACTTTTTTGTTTCTGTCACTTTAAATTGCATATTAAAATAGTGGTGTAACCTATGCTATAATTCAGAAGTTGATATCGGTTGAAAATGTTATGTTATGTTAAATACTTGATGTAATATTTCCATAATAATGAATATTTTCGACCATATTTTACGGATTTGCATTATGTAAATATTTACATATTTTGTGTGTTTACTTTACATACAAATCCGGGCTCCAGTAGTCGCCCATAAACGCTAAATACACCTCAGCTCTTCCACCATTTCTAATGAATTCAGATAAAACATTGCTTCTTACTAATACAACTGCACTGTTTCTTACAATTGTTCCTGTCCTCTGCCATGAGTGTAACTGTTGTGTGTGTTTCTTTTTCTTTTTTACTGTCTTGTTATACGGCATTTCCGGTTATCACAACACTCTGTTAGACAGGGAACAGAATCATAGGTAATTTTGGCGTAAGATCAGAGTTGTTTATCTACAAACATATGCTTGTGTAAGTACCATATGTGACAGAATCATAATGGCATTAATATAACAAAGAGCTACATCATATTGTTATTTTCCCCACAATGAACGAGAGTAAATATATTTTCAGCTTAGCAAAGATGGTTGTCTATGAGTGTATTTATGCTGTAGAATAATTTTATAAAGACTGCGACGAGCAAGAAGACACTCCACCACATTATGCCCGCATCTCGTGGTCGTGCTGCAGCGTCTCGCTTCCCACGCCCGGGTTCCCGGGTTCGATTCCCGGCGGGGTCAGGGATTTTCTCTGCCTCGTGATGGCTGGGTGTTGTGTGATATCCTTAGGTTAGTTAGGTTTAAGTAGTTCTAAGTTCTAGGGGACTGATGACCATAGATGTTAAGTCCCATAGTGCTCAGAGCCATCCACCACATTATAGTTCCCACTCTGAAACATCAAATCATTACAAGTGTCCCGTATATGTCCACACGTATATAGGATGATAAATGATTCTCCAACCTTAAAGCCACGGGAAACATTTAAAAGATTCTAGAGTATAACTGAAGACAGTGTCTATGGTAACTATGACAGCTATGACTATGACCAGAGAAACCTCCATCGTAGTCCAAACAAAAAACAGCAATTGACTTTCACAGCATTTTCTTGTTTCTGCAGAGACCCATGTGGGACACAGAGACCCTGAAAACTGTAGAGTCTACTCTTATACCAAGTACCTTTAGTTAATTACACTACTGGCCATTAAAATTGCTACACCAAGAAGAAATGTAGATGATAAACGGGTATTAATTGGACAAATATATTATACTAGAACTGAATTGTGACTACATTTTCACCCAATTTTGGTGCATAGATCCTGAGAAATCAGTACCCAGAACAATCACCTCTGGCAGTAATAACGGCCTTGATACGCCTGGGCATTGAGTCAAACAGAGCTTGGATGGCGTGTACAGGTACAGCTGCCCATGCAGATTCAACACGATACCACAGTTTATCAAGAGTAGTGACTGGCGTATTGTGGCGAGCCACTTGCTCGGCCACCATTGACCAGACGTTTTCAATTGGTGAGAGATCTGGAGAATGTGCTGGCCAGGGCAGCAGTTGAACACTTTCTAGACAGGACCTGAACATGTGGACGTGCATTATCCTGCTGAAATGTAGGGTTTCGCAGGGATCGAATGAAGGGTATAGCCACGGGTCATAACACAGCGGAAATGAGACGTCCACTGTTCAAAGTGCCGTCAATGCGAACAAGAGGTGACTGAGACGTGCAACCAATGGCACCCCATACCATCACGCCGGGTAATACGCCGGTATGGCGGTGACGAATACACGCTTCCAATGTGCGTTCACCGCGATGTCGCCAAACTCGGATGCGACCAACATGATGCTGTAAACAGAACCTGGATTCATCCGAAAAAATGAAGTTTTGCCATTCGTGCTCCCAGGTTCGTCGTTGAGTGCACCATCGCAGGCGCTCATGTCTGTGATGCAGCGGCAAGGGTAACCGCAGCCATGGTCTCCGAGCTGATAGTCCATGCTGCTGCATCTGTTGACTCAGGGATCGAGACGTGGCTGCACGATCCGTTACATCCATGCGGATATGACGTCTGCCATCTCGACTAGTGATACGAGGCCGCTGGGATCCAGCACGGCGTTCCGTATTACCCTCCTGAACCCACAGATTCCATTTTCTGCTAACAGTAATTGGATCTCGACCAACGCGAGCAGCAATGTCGCGATACGATAAACCGAAATCGCGATAGGTTACAATCCGACCTTTATCAAAGTCGGAAACGTGATGGTACGCAGTTCTCCTCCTTACACGAGGCATCACAACAACGTTTTAGCAGGCAACTCCGGTCAACTGCTGTTTGTATATGAGAAACCGGCTGGAAACTTTCCTCATGTCATCACGTTGTAGGTGTCACCACCGGCGCCAACCTTGTGTGAATGCTCTGAAAAGCTAATCATTTGCATATCCCAGCATCTTCTTCCTGTCGGTTAAATTTCGCGTCTGTACTACGTCATGTTCTTGGTGTAGCAATTTTAATGGCCAGTAGTGTACATAATTCTGCTGTCATTCTGACGTCTCATTTCACTTTCCAAGGGCGACAAATCATGATGTGTACTGATGAGACAGTTCACTCCATTTAACACAGCCTGTAATTTTTAACTTCCACTCAGAATAGTAATGTTATCACGTAATCTTATCACTGATGACCTTTCACCTTGAATTTTGATAACACCTTTGCACCTTACTTTTATTTCCACTATTGTTTCTTTTTTTTCCATCATTGCTTCGTCGATACCTAAATTGAAGATAGAGGCGAAAGACTACAACACTTGAAACGTCCCCTTAGAAAAATTTATACGTGACTGGGCTTAAACTGACACACAATAGTTTTTTAGCGCAACGCAATCTGACTTTCAATAATCCCTACAAAAGAATGGCCCTGACTAACATTAACCTATACCTTTCACAAATCACTTACCTCACAAAACTCTTCGTTACTCGAACTACTGCAATACAGCGAGCGCCACTACTGCCAGCTAAATAAAAGATTCAAACTACTGAAGGCACTAACTACTGATAGGCATAGTTAGCAAATGAAAGATTTTTATAGAGAACAAACAATGTATTTACCTCAATAGTGTTCAAAAGTCGTAATGTATATTGCAGTTCATGACATCCAGTCTTGCAAATTTCAAAACTCCGCCATCTCTCTCCCCACATCCAGCACTGCTGGCGGCTCACCTCCAACTACGCAACGCAATGCGCTGTTCACATCCAGCTGCCGCTGCCCAACACTACAATGGCGAGTATTACAACAATGCCAACCAGCCACTGACTGCACATAGCACAGCCAGCGATTTTCATACAGAGCGCTACGTAACGTTGCCAATAAGAAAACATAAACAGCCTACTTACACACTGTCTTACACTCTTTTTAATCAGAGAAATTCGTACTCAATTTTCCAGTCTTAATGTTCCCTCTTGGTTCTTGTACATAATGCCTATTACCCGTCTTTCCCTAAACCCCACCCATATTTTTCTCAGACTTTCGAATTTCTTGCAAAATTTTACACTTCTGTTAATCAACTGCTTCAAAACAAACTGGAGAATGTCGTGAACATTTGATTTAGGAATGTTGCTCGACTGTGATTTTTTAAACAACAGCCAGCCGGTGTGGCCGAACGGTCCTAGGCGCTTCAGTCTGGCACCGCGCGACCGCTACGGTCGCAGGTTCAAGTCCCGCCTCAGTCATGGATGTGTGTCATGTCCTTAGGTTAGTTAGGTTTAAGTAGTTCTGAGTTCTAGGGGACTGATGACCTCAGATGTTAAGTCCCATAGTGCTCAGAGCCATTTGAACCATTTGAAACAACAACGTTGACAATACTACAGCCCACGTCCGCCACATAGCATTGCTTGCTCACAACTGGCAGATCAAATGCTCAACTATTGTTTACAGTCGTTGGTTCAAGCTGCCATGGTAGTTAATGCGCTGACGTCGCTTGTACGCCATGTATAAAATCAGTCTCGGAACCTCTCGGACGAACGGCGTACCTCGGCATCCTCACAAGGTGCAATAGGTTCGTAGCTGAGTTTCGCAAGGCATAATGATTCATCTCGGTGACATTTTAGTTTCTGCAGAGCATTTTGCTGTAACCTTCATTTTTTACGGCTGAAACGATATTATGACGCTGGAGAAAGGTGACAGAAATAACACAAACATATATTCATTTTACAACAGGTTTTCAAGACAATATTCAGTCCGTCAACTGCTCTTGCATGTCCTTTCCCATCTCTGATAAAATTGCAATGCCATCGGCAGACATAAAAGTTTTTATGTCTCCTTCTTGAACTTTAATGTCATTTCCCAATTTTTCTTTGGTTTCCCTTATTACACTGCGCAACAGAATTATAGGATCACATTTCGAAAACCCCGTAATTGTCACCCTTTCGGACGCATAAGTTTGAAATTTGGCTCATAGGTGCGTACTTCCTCCCTCCGAAATGGAACAAAAGTGTGGCGCCCTATGACGTCGCCCTCGGGCAGAATGAGGCTTCAGACAGCAAGCTGTCGACACTTGCAGAGAAAACGCCGCACAGAAGTCTACCTGACGTGTAAGGCAACTTAATGATGTGCCACGTCATAGCCCCCTTTACCCCCATTTCATCCCTTCTTTTGATATCTCTGTGATGGAGGTCATAACTAGGACGCCCAGCATTTAAATGACGCGGTTTTTTTTATGATTAGCCGAAAGAAACTTTCGAGACACGCTACCACTCCGAATCGGAAAGAAAATGCCTCAGTCGCTGGTATGAAGAACCTCAATGGAACCGTGTCTTCCCCTGGGGCGTTGATTTCCATACATTTCGCGATCTAAAACGAGAGTTTGTAGTACCGTAACACAGCCTCGGACGTTTCAGCCCTTATCTAAGGATATTGTGAAGCTGCGTCCCCATGAAAGGTCTCTGTGTACTGCATCACTATAAAAATACTTAAATTACCTACTTGTTCACATGCAAGCCCTGTATTAGATTTACATTTAATATACTATTTCAGGCTATTAGATTTCCATCCTTCTCATTACCGTCTGTGTGAAGGTGCATGAAAATGTATTTTTCGTGTTCCCATTGGTAGCTAGTAGTATGGAACTTACTGCCCGCTGTGGTCAGTCTGGGTAACCTTGGGTGTTCAGTCAAAGCAAAGAGATTTGTGCCTTCTAAGTCGTCTTTATCGACAGTTGGTAGGTTGATGCCGGAAGCGACTCCTATGATCTGTTCTGGCAACCCGCGGAGATTCGTTGTTCTGGGGTGGTTAAGCACTTGACGGTGGGCAGTCGGTGAGTGTGGTCGGTAGCTTAAGACTGAGCTTAGAATGAGATGTGTAAGTCTTCAGGCTAGCTGAAGTAGTATAGTTCACTTTTTATTACAGCGATAGGTTCATTATGTGATCCACAGTTTACGCAGGATAGAGAATGGTGCAATTTACCAATTTTAGTAAGTGTCATCTAGTACTTTCATTGTGCTACCAGAACTTGTAGTGTGCAAAGGCTTCCCATCTTGTTACATTAGATTTTCCTAAGTGTGTAGGCGTGCATGGATGCATTCTCGTGTAAATGTTTTCATTTATTATTGTAGTTTGAATTCTTTCGGTTTCACCTGTGATTTGATAAATTTGCCTCTATGCTTTACACCACATGCCACGAACTTGCCTTCTGTGTTGTTCACCGGTAATCAATCGTGGCCGGCTGGAGTGGCCGAGAGGTTCTAGGCGCTACAGTCTGGAGCTGCGCAACAGCTACGGTCGCAGGTTCGAATCCTGCCTCGGGCATGGATGCATGTGATGTCCTTAGGTTAGTTAGTTTTAAGTAGTTCTAAGTTCTAGGGGACTGATGACCTCAGAATTTAAGTCCCATAGTGCTCAGAGCCATTTGAACCATTTGAATCAATCGTGTTCCCTAGAATTAATGTAGGTTGTGTTGACTTTTCTAGGTAGTTAATGGATTTTAGTGTATTTTACCGCGTGAAATTTCAAATGGATGGCGTGCTTGCTTAGTTAGTCTGAACAAGGTGTTTGGTAGCGCCAGTTGAGACCTCAGCTCTGTGTCTCCATTGAGGGATGAATTTCTTGCAGTTCATTTTATCTTTATTTGCACGTCCTGGATGTAATTTAACCGTTTTGTGAAAATATTCAGTCACCCGGTACATGTGCTACCTTTTGTAAAATCTCGTTTCCGCGTGATCCCCCGCCCCTTCCCCACCTTGTATGGTTTTATTTATGTGAGAATATTTTAAGCAGTTGCATTTGTCGAAAGATTACTACTTAGGAAGGCATGAATCTGTTTCCCTGACTCTTTGGTGAAGGCGTAATGTGTCTTGAACTTTGTTCTTTAGTACGGATCTTGCTAAGTACGTGCATTTATCCCATTCTCTTCCCATAATTTTCACATACCTTCCCCTTCATATGGTCAGTCACCATTCAACCATTTGAAACAGTGTTACACTTAACTAAGGTAACGGCAAGCGCTATTACAATCTGTTTACTGTATAGTGTTTAACTTGTGTTTCTGGTTAAATAAATTTTATTTATACTTCATGAGTGTCCATCAGGTCGGTATGGCCGCGGGGTTCTAGGCGCTACAGTCTGGAAACGGCCGACCGCTACGGTCGCAGGTTCGAATCCTGCTTCGGGCGTGGATGTGTATGATGTCCTTAGGTTAGTTAGGTTTAGACCCAGAAGAAGGCTGCTGCAATCGTGGTCGAAACGTTGGCTTTTCTATAGCAGCAGTAGTTTTTTACATTATGACGCGGTACCAAACCCAGAAAACTTTTATGTCGAGTGACTCTGGCAGCGGAAGCCTACGCAATTATATTAGGTTTAAATAGCTCTAAGTTCTAGGGAACTGATGACCTCAGAAGTTAAGTCCCATAGTGATCAGAGCCGGTGCCCATCAACGTAGCCACCCCTTCCGAAATCGATCTTAGTATTTCTAACCTGTCGTCACCAAAGTGCAATATTCTTGCAGGCCCAAAATCCGAATTTTAATTAGACTCTAAGAAATTATGTTTTAATTTAACTAACTGCTTTCATTCAGTATGATTACGCTTTTGAGTAAACTAATTTCAGCGTTCATTTGATGAGAATACTGACATCTTAATGGTTACTAAGCAACAAATTAAAAATTTCTTTAATTAATTGTAAATTATTTATTCCCAACTTCGTTGGGTGGCGACTCTATATAATTTACTATAAAAGAGAATATGAGAGCGCTTATTTGCATTACCATTCCATAGTCCAATAAGTTGGAAAAGCCCCGCATACTGTTTCTGTAGAACCCATTTACCCATTAAAGGTGATCTGACCAAATTGGAGAGCACTGTGACTGTACTGTCATGTACAGGTTGGAAGCACTATGGACCATTCGAAACCGTTCGACGAAATTTGAACAATAATCCACAGCAGTAAAGGGTGCTTTTTCATCCATCATGTTTCGCGTCCTCCAAGTACGTGATCATTGCTTGGCGGGGGGGAAGGGGGGGGGGGGGGAGGAGGGACGAGTGCTGAGGAGGAGTCCGCCAAACGGCAAAGGGCCTTCTGACTACCCCAGTTCAGCAAAACCCTCGGTGCGAGCCACCCGCCTTGGTTGAGCACCTCAAAAATTTACCTGTACAGACAGAACCCAGGCAGGCTACTTGCTGCTCTTGCACCTCATAGTAGGCAATCCCCAATGTGAGGTGAGATTGTCGAAGGAGTTGCCAGTCTGTAGAGCGACATGCTAAAATATCTCAGAACGCGGGTGGATGCTACCGTTGGTTTTGCTGAACTGGGGGAGGAGGGGGGTATCATTCACCATTTTATTCACACTGTTTCAATATCGCATCCTCCCGTGATCACTCTATAGGAGAACACAAAATGAACACTGGAAAAGCACAAGTACCCTTCGCTCCTTCGGATTATGTTTAAATTTCGTTGAATAGTTCTGAACGGCCCCTAGTGCTTGCAACGCGTACACTAGAGCAAAACTTGCAGTCGCACTGTACTCCAAACGTGTGCGATCTCTTTCGATGGGGATGTTCTTAGAGAAGGGTTGAATTCCGAGAGTGTCAGCAGTGTCAAAGTTTGTCAAGAATGTCCTCCTGTTGCTCGCCACACTGTGAATTGTCGCTTTCGGCAGCTAAAGATGTGGGGATCAAAGTCCCAGGGAAAAGGATGGTTTCATTGACGCCCTTTTCCCGCCACCTGCGCCCTTTTCGTGCTGATTCTGAACTGCGATGCGTCTGGAATGCTTTCCTCGGCCTCTCATGAACAAACTGCGTAACTTCAACGCTCGACGTCGCGATTCTGACCCCATCGCAGAGTCGTCAAAAGAAGACATGAAATGAGGGTAAGGGGGGGGGGGGGGTGTAACGACCTTCCCATCGTTGTGACACGTCCACCGTCCCACTGGGAAGAACAGTGGTAAAATTTGGTGCCAAAGTAACATCAGCAACCCACATTACACGTCGCATGGACAGAGCTGTGGTTCTTTTGTTTCCCACGTGTCGATTGATGTCCGGGGCGTCATCGAGTCCGAGTGTGACGTCCGCGGGAGTCACGCTATTGTGCCATTACAGAGGAAGGTACCTTTCACCCAAATTTCAAACTTAAGTGTCGCAAGGGTGGCAATTACGGGCTTTCGAAAGAGTAATCCTTCAATTCCGCTACTCAAACTGATTTACACAGAGGATAGGTTTCAATCCAGTCTCACTTGCTTCTGAACCAATAACTCCTTCTCATATTCTTCACTCTTATAACTGTAGTCAGCCGGCCGGTGTGGCCGAGCGGTTCTAGGCGCTACAGCCTGGAACCGCGCGACCGCTACGATCGCAGGTCGCAGGTTCGAATCCTGCCTCGGGCATGGGTGTGTGTGATGTCCTTAGGTTAGTTAGGTTTAGGTAGTTCTATGGGACTGCTGACCTCAGAAGTTAAGTCCCATAGTGCTGAGAGCCATTTGAAGCATTTTTGAACTGTAGTCTGGTTTCTGTACAAGCTGTAAACAGAATGGCTCTCCCAGTATTTTAATCCTGTACCGGTCATAGTTTCAAAGAGTGCATTGGAGTAAAATTTTTCAAAAGCTTTTGAACCTACAAATGCTTCACAGAAGTCGTTTAGCATACTTGTGGATGTAGCACTTCTTCCTGGAGTGCTAGTCCGACTAAGTGTGTGAAAGAACTGTTGTGAAGTTTGTGAGGTAGGAATCTACTGAGGTTCTACGCATTATTCCCCGTCCGCCACCCAGTCTTAATCTGCCTGGGAATTCCAGACCAGCGCATATTCCGTTGCAGAGTGAAAGTTTCTGCGTTATTTTGATATTTTTTAGCGATATGTCTGATTTGTGTCCAACTGGATGTCTCACTGTTTTCATTTGACGCCGATTTACGCACTGGAAAAATCACGTCAGGTTACTCTTCGCACAAACTCTGCAAATGGTCTTGTAGTGTGAAGTGTCGTAATCGCAACTATTAGTGCTAGTTCCGATTTTGGTCACAGTTCGATTTCTCAGATAGTGGTGCCAAACATCTCGAGTCGGCAGACTTGGCTTAGCGAAGGCAAGATATGCAGAGTCACTGTCACGCGTATACCACTCCACATCTGCTATCGCGGAGCCGTTGAGTGAAGGATATGTCAGTAGCGTGTAAGCAGATTACGAGACGAACATGTTCTAGCCTCGTGTGCGACATCCGGTCCAGCATGGCGCTCACCGTCTTCGGTAAGGAAAACAGTCTCTTCACTCTTGCACGAATATTCATTACACATACAAAAGCTCGTTGTTTTTGTGTAGCACATGCCACCGGCTCAGATAAACATAGCGTGCAATAAACTAGAGCTACAGGCTATGTGAGTCACCTATCTCTCTATTCCACCGCTGTACTTAACGCCTTAAAGTGCGAACAATCAGTGTGATTACATTTCACTCCTACGCTTCACCCCTGTTGTACACAGATCTATATTGTTGTTAATGAATTGTTGCTCGCTGAACATCACACAGTATTCATATTCTTTTTGCAAATTAACATCCAGTTAATACTTAACTGGTAAATACGCTCTGATTGTAAACTTCACGTTTATTTCTTTCATTCTTGCTCCACTCGTTGTGTTTACCTATACGAAGCACAGTAACTCATAAGCTACTTCTGCGAGTTCACAATTAAACTGTACTGCATTCTCGTGATCTCTTAATTTTTCTCAGTGCGGTTTGTTAATAGTGTACTTTTGAGTCTTTTGCCGAGTTGCTGTTTCCATTTCATGCTCAATGCTTCGACGACCGATCCAGTTGCCTTTTTCAGGTTTTGCGAGTTTTACTGCTGCATGTACTTGCTGCTTGGGCTCTAACCTGTCTCTGAACTATAGTTGGGATCGCGCCGCTATTTAAAGCCTAGTTCGGTTCCCGGTGTCCTCTATGCCCTATCATGCCATTTTGTTTTTCAAAGCTCGCACTGATATTCTGCGAAACTCCAATTCTTATAGTGTTTTTCAACTCTAGTGGACGTGATGGTCGACAGTAATTTAATAATGTCAGTGCCAGACCTCAAGTGTTTTTTATATTGATACCGACTGTCGGTTCATTAGATTTCTAAGATCTTTATTTCGATAGATTCCTTAGTTACGCTGTTCCAGAAACTTGACGTTTGCACCACGATACCACCCTCATCGTATTTTATTTCATGATTATATTTGAGGCAGTTCTCGGCGACAGATGTTTTCTTTGTCGTTTTAGTCGGGTGTGTCGCTGATGTTCCTTGCATCTCTCCTCGACTGTGCTAATGGTCAGCCCCACATAAGACCTGCCACGTTCGCATGGAATTTGACGCGCACCCAGCTTTCGTGGTCGTATATCGTCATTAACGTCGCAAAGAATACTTTTTATCTAAGTTGAAGATAGCGAAATATACAGGGTGGTCCAATGATCGTGACCGGGCCAAATATCTCACGAAATAAGCGTCAAACGAAAAAACTACACAGAACGAAACTTGTCTATCTTGAAGGGGGAAACCAGATGGCGCTATGGTTGGCCCGCTAGATAGCGCTACCATAGGTCAAACGGATATCAACTGCGTTTTTTTTTAAATAGGGACCCCCAATTTTATTACATATTCGTGTAGTACTTAAAGAAATATGAATGTTTTAGTTGGAACACTTTTTTCGCTTTGTGATAGATGGCGCTGTAATAGTCACAAACATATGGCTCACAATTTTAGACGAACAGTTGGTAACAGGTAGGTTTTTTAAATTAAGATACGCAACGTAGGTACGTTTAAACATTTTATTTCGGTTGTTCCAATGTGATACATGTACATTTCTGAAATTACAATTTCTGAGAACGCATACTTTTATAGCGTGATTACCTGTAAATACCACATTAATGCAATAAGTGCTCAAAATTATGCCCGTCAACCTCAATGCATTTGACAATACATGTAACGACATTCCTCTCAACAGCGAGTAGTTCGCCTTCCGTAATGTTCGCACATGCATTGAAAATACGCTGACGGATGTTAGCAGGCGTTGTCGGTGGATCACGATAGCAAATATGCTTCAACTTTCCCCACAGAAAGAAATCCGGGGACGTCAGATCCGGTGAACGTGCGGGCCATGGTACGTTGCTTCGACGGCCAATCTACCTGTCGTGAAATATGCTATTCAATACCGCTTGAACCGCACGCGAGCTATGTGCCGGACATCGATCATGTTGGAAGCCCATCGCCATTCTGTCATGCAGTGAAACATCTCGTAGTAACATCGGTAGAACATTACGTAGGAAATCAGCATACATTGCACCATTTAGATTGCCATCGATAAAGTGGGGGCCAATTATCCTTCCTCCAATAATGCCGCACCATACATTAACCCGCCAAGTTCGCTGATGTTCCACTTGTCGCAGCCATCGTGGATTATCAATTGCCCACTTGTGCATTTATGTCGGTTTACGTTACCACTGTTGGTGAATGACGCTTCGTCGCTGATTAGAACGCGTGCAAGAAATTTGTTATCGTCCCGTAATTTCTCTTGTGCCCAGTGGCAGAAATGTACACGACGTTCAAAGTCGTTGCCGTGCAATTCTTAGTGCATAGAAATATGGTACGGGTGCAATCGATGTTGATGTACCATTCTCAACACCGACGTTTTTGAGATTCCCGATTCTCGCGCAATTTGTCTGCTACTGATGTGCGGATTAGCCGCGACAACAGCTAAAACACTTACTTCGGCATCATCATTTGTTGCAGATCGTGGTTGACCTTTCACATGTGGCTGAACACTTCCTGTTTCCTTAAATAACTAACTATCCGGCGAACGGTCCGGACTCTTGGATGACGTTGTCCAGGATACCGAGCAGCATACACAGCACATGCCCGTTGGGCATTTTGATCACAATAGTCATACATCAACACGGTATTTACCTTTTCTGCAATTGGTAAACGGTCCATTTTAACACGGGTAATGTAGCACGAAGCAAATACCATCTGCACTGGCGGAATGTTACGAGATACCATGTAGTTATACGTTTATGACTATTACAGCGCCATCTATCACAAAGCGAAAAAAGTGGTCCAATTAAAACATTCATATTTCTTTACGTACTACACGAATATGTAATAAAAATGGGGGTTCCTATTTGAAAAACGCAGTTGATGTCCGTTTGACCTATGGCAGCACCATCTAGCGGGCCGACCATAGCGCCATTTGGTTTCCCTCTTCAAGGTAGACGAGTTTCCTTTTTCTGTAGTTTTTTCGTTTGATGCTTATTTCGTGAGGTATTTGGCATCGGTCACTATCAATGGACCATCCTGTATATCCGTAGGAGCCTACGGATCATTCCGGATATTGAGAAAACGTAAGGTCGAGAAGCGATTTTTGATTGCTCTTCCTCGGTCTCAGTCTCAACATCTTACGGAGACGTTCTTGATTTTGACTGCAGTGCCCTTTAAATGTGATGACCCGTGTATCCACTCCTTTGGAACACTATTGGTGGGTGTTGTAACTCTTCGGCAAGACTGTCGAGTTGTATGGATTTGGGCACCGAATTTCTTTGTGACGAATGGTGATGGCACGAGACGTTGAGATACATATTAGTGGGGGTATGGTTTCTTATTAACGCCATAACCAGCAGGTCGCTCCATGCTTCTCTTAAGTGACAAGTCGAGAAAATATAGTTTTCCCTCTTTTCCATCGTGAATTTCATATCACAATGAATGGAAACAGAATTTTACCCGTAGTGGATGCTGTTGAACTCCATGGCTGTTCCTTTATAGGATGTAGAAAAATTTCCGCTACCAGTCTCATTAAAATATTTATTCGTCACACGACTGGTTTCGGGCTTGTGCCCATCCGCAGGTGTACATGGACATGTTTTTGTTGCTGGAGATCACTGTTTGAATACAAAGAAAATTAGAAAATTATTTGCTGATGACTAAACAGTTGCAAGTGGGACAACTATAAGTGGTAAGGCAGCATATATGTGTTCATATATAAAAATGAAGTATCCTTATTATAATCATACCGTGGCGACAGTTTCTCCACTCAACTGCACATTTGTTACCATTTTCACGTCCATGTTTCAGTTTCTGAAATTTAGCTGTGTATTTCACTACTGCGTCGTGAACTCGTGATATAAACTGTGTTTACATGCAAACATGCAAGTTGTGGTCAAAGAACGTAGACGTAGGAGGTTCAAAGATGTTGCTCACACAGAAACATGTAGGCTATGGTAAACATACTTAGACATCGGAAATGCAAAGATGTTGTACAGATAGAAACTTAAAAACCTATTATTACTTGCGAAATTTTTGAACCACATTATGAAATTTTGATCCACATTTTTGACAGAGAACTTAGATCTAGGAAGTACAATGATGTTATACATATGAAATTACACGCAAATGACAATTAAGAATTGTGTTTACAATATGACTTTTACAAATTACGATAATTACAGTTGAACTGTTGTATGGTTGCTTCGTCTGATTTCTACAGCTTATTACTTTGTTATTAGATATCAGAGGATAATGAGTTTTTGATTTGGAATATTTCATGAAATATGTGGAGATAAGATTTGTTTGCAAGCTCCACTTGTTCATTGAGAATAAGATGTGGTGAGTTAGAGCTGTGGACGTAAATTTCTAGCTCTTCGAGTAGATTAATTTTCTTTCCTTTGTTGACAGTGTGTAGTATTTGCAAGTTGTCTGTAATGGCTGTGTCTGAGTGACCACGGATTCTTAGATGCATTGCAAAGGTGGGTTTCTCAAAGCTGTTTAGCCGGAAAGCATCCATATGCTGATGGTACCTTGCAGTGAAACTCCTTCCAGTTTGGCCTATGTAGAACTGTGGGCAAATGTCAGATAAAACTTTGTAAATACCTGATTTGTGGTGGCATTGTTTATTTGTCTTACTGTTGTGGATTTTGTGCTATTGTAGCTTCTTGTTAGTGCTGACAGAAATTTGAACACCAGTTTTCCGAAAGAAGTTGGCAATTTGGTATGAAATTTTACCTATAAAAAGCATTCGCTCAAATGTGTTTTCTGCCTTCTTGTGAATCTGATTTAGGTGTGCATTGTTTGTTTTTGATTTTGTTGTTAGGTTTATCAATTGCATCTGGGTTGTATCCATTCCTATGTGCAATTTCTTTGATAACGTTAATTTCTTTTTCTACAAGATACCAAGAGCATATGGATGCCTTCTAGCTAAATAACTTTGTCAAATCCACCTTTGCAGTGCATCTAAAAGGCCATGGTCACTCAGCCATAGCCATTATAGGCAACTTACAAGTACTACACACTGTCAACAAAGGAAAGAAAATTAATCTCATCGAAGAGCTAGAAATTTGCATCCACAGTTCTAACTGACGACACCTTTGTCTCACCGAACAAGTGGAGCTTACATACAAGTCTTATCTCCACATGCTTCATGAAATATTCAAAAACAAAAACTCACTATCCTCTGATATCTAATAACAAAGTAGTATGCTATGGAAATCCGACGAAGCAACCATACAACAGTTCAACTGTAATTATCGTAATTTGTAAAAGTCATTTTGTAAACACAAGTCTTAACTGTCATTTTCGTAACTTGTAACAGCTTTCAAAATTTCATGTGTATAACATCATTACTTCCTATATCGAAGTTCTCTGACAGCAGTGTCGCTCAAAACAGTTCTATCATTTTCGTAATTCGTAGTAGCTCTCAGTAATTTCATATGTATAAAATCATTGTACTTCCTCTAAAAAATATGGATCAAAAATTTCATAATGTGGTTCAAAAACTTCGCATTTTATAATAGCTTTTTAAGTTTCTTTCTGTACAACGTCTTTGCACTTCCGATGTCTAGGTTTTTTTACCATAGCCTACATGTTTCTGTATGAGCAACATCTTTGCATCTCCTATATCTACGTACTTTGTCCATAACTGGCATGTTTCAGTTTAAACGCAGTGTGTCACGAGTTCACGACACAGTAGTGAAACAAGCAGCAAAATTTTAATAACTGAAACATTGACGTGAAAATGGTAACAAATGTGCAGCTGAGTGGAGAAACTGTCGCCACAGCGTAATTATAATAAGGATACTTCATCTTTATATAAGTGCAGATATATTTTCCACCAATGCCGCCTTGCCACTTATAATTCTTCCATTTGTGTCTGTTTAGTCATCAGCAAATAATTTTCTTCGTATTCAAACAGTGATCTCCAGCAATAGAAACATGTACATGAATGTATAAACACTTGAGGATGGGCACAAGCGATAAACCGGTCGTGTGACAAATAAATAATATTGTGACTGGTAGTGGGAGTTTTTCTACGCTCTGTAATGAATAGAGTTTAAATGTTCCAGGGAATCTTGAAACATTTCAGCTCCATGTGGCCGTACTCTAAATGTGTCGTCCACGTAGCAATAGATATACACTGCCTGATAAAAGTACACTGTTTTAGAGGTTCCCAGTTCACTCAATATTTATTGTTGCAACAGTGTATAAGGAATACGAGGAATGATTACATTTACAGAGCCAAAGCACAAGTGGTTTTGTGCTATCGACTCATGTTGAAACCCTTATTAGTACGAGTTGTAGCCACCATGGGCGGGAATACGGGCACTGTCTCTGGCCTCCAGTCGATCGTATAGATGGCGAATACTGTCCTGGGATACGTTATTGCGCGCCTGCCCGACCTGTTCAATTCGTTCTGCAAGAGTTGATGGTTGACGAGTCACACAAGGCACTTCTCATTCCATCACATTCCACACTTGTTCGATTGGAGACAAGTCTAGGGACTGGGCTGCCCCGATAAGTTACTGCGCGTCTTGCAGAGCACGTTGAGTTTCACGAGCGTTATCCTGTTGAAACAACATATCACCTTCCTGTTGCAAGAACCGCAAAAGAACGGATCTAACAACGTTCTGCACATGCTGAGCACTGGTTAGCGCCCTCTACAGAAACACCTAAGGTGAACCCCAGACGACTGACCTTGAATGGGGCCAGTGTTTCTTCGTCGAATGCACTACGAGACAGCACTCACCAGGTATACATCGTTCGCGCAAATGACCGTCACTTGCGCTCAGGCAGAAACTGCTTTCTGTTTTCCCTCTCTTAAGTGATACACTCAAGGCACCAGTCAAGCCGTGCACATGGATGCTATGGCGTGAGTGGGAGACAGGCTAGAGGTTTACCCCGTAGTCCCACTGGTAATAACCGATTCGCAACAGTTTGTGTTGATGCGTCTGGGCTCACAGATCCTCTTGTCTGTGCTCTGATAGTTGTACGATCTTCCACTGCTACACTTACAATACGACGATCCTGGAGCGTGTGTATGATGCGTGGTCGTCGAGAACCTCGTTATAGATGTCAGAATTTTCACGTGACCACTGATACCAGCATCGTTGCACAACTGATAGAGCACGTCCAACTTGTGTAGCAAGGCCATAATTTGACCCTTTTTAAATATGCCTGGTTGGCTGTAGGAAGGCCGAGTGCGTCTCCCTGGCATGGTTGCCTACTTGCGTCACATGTTTCCACCACACTGAGCCTTCTGGCTGTGAGCATTCCCTAATAAAGGGTAGATACAGATAGCGCTCTCGTAGCTATACCACTACTCACTCAGGTGGCTCACAACGTTGAAACCATTATCAGTACATACACGAGGGTAAGTCAAATGAAAACCTTAAATATGTTTTTAAATATTGTTTATTGTGCAGAAGTGGTACAAAGCTGTATCACTTTTCAACGTAATCTCCCCCACGCTCAATGCAAGTCCTCCAGCGCTTACAAAGTGCATAAATTCCTTTAGAAAAAAATTCTTTTAGTAGTCCGCGCAACCACTCATGCACTGTGTGGCGTACCTCTTCATCAGAACGGAACTTCTTTCCTCCCACTGCCTCTTTGAGTGGTCCAAACATATGGAAATCACTTGGGGCAAGGTCTGGTGAGTATGGTGGATGAGGAAGACACTCAAAATTGTGGTTGTTGCAACTGTTGTACTGGCAGTATGGGGACTTGCATTGTCATGTTGCAAAAGGACACCTCCTGAGAGCAATCCACGTCGCTTTGATTTGATTGCAGGCCGAAGATGATTTTTTAGGAGATCTGTGTACGATGCACTGGTAACAGTGGTCTCTCTAGGCATGTAATACTTCAAAATGACGCCTTTTTCGTCCCAAAAGAGAGTCAACATAACCTTCCCTGCTGATGGTTCTGTTCGAAACGTCTTTGGTTTCGGTGATGAGGAATGGCGCCATTCCTTTCTCGCTGTCTTCGTTTCCGGTTGGGGGAAGTGAACCGAGGTTTCGTCCCCAGTAACGATTCTTACAAGGCAGCCATTACCTTCTCGTTCAAAGCGCCGAAGAAGTTCTTCACAAGCATCAACACGTCGTTCTCTCATTTCAGGAGTCAGCTGACGTGGTGACAATCTTGCAGACACTTTGTGAAACTGGAGCACTTCATGCACAATGTGGTGTGCTGACCCATGACTAATCTGGAAACATGCTGCAATGTCATTCAGTGTCACTCGGCGGTTTTACTTCACTATGGCTTCAACTGTTGCAATGTCCTGTGGAGTCACAACTCGTTGTGCCTGACCTGGACGAGGAGCATCTTCCACTGAAGTCACACCATTTGCGAATTTCCTACTCCAATCGTAGACTTGTTGCTGTGACAAACATGCATCGCCGTACTGAACCTTCATTCGTCCATGAATTTCAATAGGTTTCACACCTTCACTACGCAAAAACCGAATAACAGAACGTTGTTCTTCCCTGGTGCAAGTCGCAAATGGGGCGGCCATCTTTATACTAATACTGCGACGGTATGTGTGCATCTGAACAATGCTGACACCTACAGGCCATTCTTCATGCTGTTTGTAGCACGCTTACCAACTTGCAGGATAACAGCGCGAAATTTCGATTTGTTATTACAAATTTAAGGTTTTCATTTGACTCACCCTCGTATTACCCCCATGTTACATGTTGACATCAGATCAAAATCGATGTCGTCTTTCCACATGTAAGACTTTTTATCCCCGGCAGTGTACATTGGTTTTAACTTGGCGGATTCTAGTGCCTGTGCTTCAAACAGTACACTGTGTAGGTGTGGCACGATAGGAGATAACGGACTATTCAATGGTCGAACTTTTCCGCTATTAGTTCCAAGGTATCAGAAAGTTGAGCTTTCGTGAAGAGGGAGACTACTTCTAAACTGACCATAATAGCATGATCCTGATCCGCAGTTAACTTCCACGGTGTTCAAAGGCCCCGTAGTGGCGAATGCGGTGTTCGAACGTCCACACATAATCGCTGAGCAAGCATTTCAGGTATTTTTCCAGATGGCACTTAGGTGCCCAAACATTAATAACTGTTTTATTGTTTGTGTCCACCAGGAAGTGGTGTCACTGTTACTCGTCTCTTAAGTCTCTAAATGACACTATGTGGCAAGACTCACTGAGAAAAACTATCTTCTTTTCGATTTTGTCAGTTGGATCGACATTTATCTGTCTGTATACAATGTCATAAAAAAGATCGAAAATCATCTCATTGTAGTCCACACGAGACGTTGGGACTGGAAGCTTCCCTTGTCGGCTGGCAGAATAGCACTTTCGTTGTTATCCTGAGGATTTCTTAGCTCTACTCCTTTGCCCTTGGAGATGATTTTAGCGTTAGCACTTTGGGAAGTACTAAACAGGTTTCGCGGCGAACCTCTTAGTTGCTTGCCGGAGCGAAACAAGCTGAAACAAGCTGCATTTTGGTTGGGGTGCGACATTTATCCGTTTAGTAAGGACGTTCACTATATCCACTTTAAGATTCTGATCAGTGAGATTAATTAGGATGCGGTTCCCTGTATCTTGTCTTGGCTTTTTGTGCGGGATATCGAATTTTGCTTTCTGGCGTGCATACGTTTTCAGCTGCATTAACTGTGACTGTGATCATGTTGTGTTGTCAAACCACTTGTGGGAATCTGCAGAGTGTTCAGCCGATATGTAAAATGTAAACAACTGGGCGGAAATCCCGCACGCAAATTATTACTACTTTCTTTCAATGTGTTGACTATGATTTATCTTGGTCTCAGTTTTAGGGCTACTTTCAATGTCGCTACACTAATTTCTTCCGTTCGTTGTTTTTGTTTGAAAATAACAAACTCAGCAGGAAGTTGTTTAGGTGCTTGAACACTTCCTCCACTACAGCTGAGAATAATTTTGTTGATTTGTAGCCTCCCTGCGAATTTAAAAAATTAAAATGTTGTCATAATCTGCTCATTATGAGCTATGGTCTTCAAATTATCAAACAGACAATGTCCTTGGAGAAAAAAGATCACAGAGTAAAGATTTAACTCGATAACTCAATTGTTGCGTTCAGAAACTCTACATCTGGAGGCAGCATAACTCAGATGCGCAGTTATCCAGACTAAATTCATGCAGTATTGAAAAGTGAGGGCACTTAACGACTTACAACTCCCTTAATACATAATTCACAAAATCTACGACGGATATGAACATAGATTTGTCTTTCCTTAGCCGACGATCGGGTCGCTTCCAGTCTGCGACTGGTTTCAATCTGGCCGGTGGAAGAAATGCTGCATGAACATAAAATGGATGTTTTCTCAAAAACGCATGTTTTGGGGCATAATTTGCTGTCGTGGCATGTCGGGGGAAGCGTGCCTTTCATAACGGTGTGTTACCCATTATGCACTAATGTTATGGACGCTGTAGTTTTGACTTCATGCGCTAGGCGAACTGTTGTCGTGTCATGCGGCATGGCAGCTCGGGAGCTTAAGTGAGTATGTGAATCAGGCTCTCCGAATCACAAAATGTGGTACATGTCAGTCTTAGCCTCTCTCCAAAGTCGTAAGGACAATAATGCCTCACCTGTTCCAACATTTCTCCCAAACTGATCTTCCCTGACATCGGCTTCTGCCCGTTTTTCCATCCTTTTTTAAATAATATGACAGGATTTTGCGACCATTACTTATTAAATTGATAGTTCTGTAAAATTTCTGACCTGACAGTACCACCTTCCATTGGAATTGAAGTTATTATATTCTTTTCGAAGTCTTAGATAATTTCGTCCATCTCATAAACCTTCCAAACCAGATGGAATAGTTTAGTCAGGATGATTCTACCAGGGATATCAGCAGTTCTGAAGATTCATAGCTCTGTCAAATTCTTCAGGCACAATTATATCTCCCATTTCTGGCATTATACAGGGTAGTCCATTGATCGTGACCGGGCCAAATATCTCACGAAATAAGCGTCAAACGAAAAACCTACAAAGAACGAAACTCGTCTAGCTTGAAGAGGAAAAGCAGATGGCGCTATGGTTGGCTCACTAGATGGCGCTGCGTTTTTTTTAAATAGGAACCCCCATTTTTATTACATATTCGTGTAGTACTTAAACAAATATGAATGTTTTAGTTGGACCACTTTTTTCGCTTTGTGATAGATGGCGCTGTAATAGTCACAAACATATGGCTCACAATTTTAGGCGAACAGTTGGTAACAGGTAGGTTTTTTAAATTAAAATACAGAACGTAGGTACGTTTCAACATTTTATTTCGGTTGTCCCAATGTGATACATGTACCTTTGTGAACTTATCATTTCTGAGAACGCATGCTGTTACAGTGTGATTACCTGTAAGTACCACATTAATGCAATAAATGCTCAAAATATGTCCGTCAACCTCAATGCATTTGGCAATACGTGTAACGACATTCCTCTCAACAGCGAATAGTTCGCCTTCCGTAAAGTTCGCACATGCATTGACAATACGCTGACACATGTTGTCAGGCGTTGTCGGTGGATCACGATAGCAAATGTCCTTCAACTTTCCCCACAGAAAGAACTCCGGCGACGTCAGATCCGGTGAACGTGCAGGCCATGATATGGTGCTTCGACGACCAATCCACCTGTCATGAAATATGCTATTCAATACCACTTCAACCGCACGCGAGCTATGTGCCGGAAATCTATCATGTTGGAAGTACATCGCCATTCTGTCATGCAGTGAAACATCTTGTAGTAACATCGGTAGAACATTACGTAGGAAATCAGAATACATTTCACCATTTAGATTGCTATCGATAAAATGGGGGCCAATTATCCTTCCTCCAATAATGCCGCACCATACATTAACCCGCCAAGGTCGCTGATGTTCCACTTGTCGCAGCCATCGTGGATTTTTCGCTGCCCAATAGTGCATATTATGCCGGTTTACGTTACCGCTGTTGGTGAATGACGCTTCATCGCTAAATAGAACGCGTGCAAAAAATCTGTCATCGTCCTCTAGTTTCTCTTCTGCCCAGTGGCAGAACTGTACACGACGTTCAGAGTCGTCGCCATGCAATTCCTGGTGCATAGAAATATGGTACGGGTGAAATCGATGTTGATGTAGCATTCTCAACACCGACGTTTTTGAGATACCCGATTCTCGCGCAATTTCTCTGCTACTCATGTGCGGATTAGCCGCGATAGCAGCTAAAACACCTGCTTGGGCATCATCATTTGTTGTACTTCGTGGTTGACGTTTCACATGTGGCTGAACACTTCCTGTTTCCTTAAATAACGTAACTATCCGGACACTTGGATGATGTCGTCCAGGATACCGAGCAGCATACATAGCACACGCCCGTTTGGCATTTTGATCACAACAGCCATACATCAACACGATATCGACCTTTACCGCAATTGTTAAACGGTCTATTTTAACACGGGAAATGTATCACGAAGCAAATATCGTCAGCATTGACGGAATGTTACGTGTTACCATGTGCTTATGCGTTTGTGACTAATACAGCGCCATCTTTCAGAAGGCGAAAATGTGGTCCAACTAAAACATACATATTTCTTAACGTAATACGCGAATATGTAATAAAAAAATGGGCGTTTCTATTTAAAAAAACGCAGTTGATATCCGTTTGACCTATGGCAGCGTCATCTAGCGAGCCAACCATCGCACCATTTGGTTTTCCCCTTCAAGGTAGATGAGTTTCGTTTTCTGTAGTTTTTTCGTTTGATGCTTATTACGTGAGATATTTGGCCTGGTCACTATCAATGTACCACCCTGTATACCCATACCCATGACAACATAACCTCCGATTTTTGCTGATTTGGCGTGAATTGTTTATATGTAACTTATTTTATGAGTTGCTTCGTTAAACATAAGACCAGTAACTTTAATATGTCGGAATGCTGAGAAATGCGACAGTAGATGTGCATCTTTTCACTTCAGTGTCTCGCTTGTTGTACAGAATGGTAAGGTGAACTGAGCTACAATGTGGTGTGGCAACAGTCATCGAAGAAAGTTGAGCATGAGTTGAAATGGTTAGCGAACAAGTGTACAAAGTAAACAGAAGATTAACTTGTACTTTTTCAGGCGTACAAAGACTCATTACAAATAGTACTGCAATAAGAGTCCAGCTATCGCAGTGTAAACTTCGATGAGGTTTGCTGTACTAAGTGCAAATGATAGTAGTGTAGCAATGAGGTTCCAAGCGCAAGTGGGTTGAGGCGCTGCTGCTGGCCACCCCATATCGTGGCAGCAGAGGGCGCTCATGGTACAGAGCCACCGGAAGTGTGGCTCAGTGACCATACACCATAGGATCCACCAGATCACAGACGACCACTACAAGCAATTCCATTGCCAACATTGACGAACCTATGGTATCGATTTGTGATCCCTCGTCACTTACCTGTGTACCATCACTTACAAACTAATTTATGGATTCATACAAAACCCATTAAGTACATAGTAGATTAGCAACTTATCAGTCGTGAAACAGACAAGAGAGTCTGTGCAGTTCTGGAGGTTACAGACAGGGATGTGGAGCCATTCCAATTGTAGTGCCTTGGCCAATCGTACTAGGAAATTGAAATTTGTGGTAAGTTCCTATGGGACCAAACTGCTAAGGTCATCAGTCCCTAGGCTTACACACTACTTAAACTAACTTACGCTAAGGATAACACACACATCCATGCCCGAGGGAGGACTTGAACCTCTGATGGGGTAGCCGCACATAGCTGTGCTAGATTTCTCAGTTGAAGACCCATGGTGCGAACAGCCTGATTGTGGTGGGTCCACAGATACTCCATTGCGCTTAAATCTGGGGAGTTTGGTGGCCAGGGGAGTACAGCAAACTCTTCCTGGTGCACCTCGAATCACACACGTACACTTCTAGCTGTGTGACACGTTGCATTGTCCTGCTGGTCGATGCCATTGTGCCGAGGAATAACTAACTGCATTTGAGGCTGGACATGGTACCAAAGGATAGACGTACACCAGTGCCAATACACTGTATCTTCCAGAATGACGACATCACACAGAGAATTCTCCAGATCCTAACGCTCCCTTCTCCAGCATGGACTGTGACCATTGTTGCAAGGCGTTTGCTTTGAGATATTTGACAGCTATGTAGCACATCACGTGATTCATCTACAAAGGCCACCTATCAGCACTCAGTGGACGTCCAAGGCGGTATTAGCATGCAAATCCCAGTCTTCATCGCCGATGAACGGCAGTCCGCACTGGTGCGTCAAGCAGCTGCCTGCTGCAGGGGCCCATCCGCATTAACATTAGTTAAACTGTCGTTGTGGAAACGCTGTTGGTAGCCTCTTGGTTCTTCTGGACAGTCAGCTGCTCTATAGTCGCACGTCTATTCGTCGTTCGCATCTCCACGGAGCACTCGACCAGTACACAATGCTGACCTTCAAGCTTCCCTCAAGGGCTAGAACCACCAGTTGCCGTTTGTGAAAACAAATATATATTTACAATAACGGACAATATGACTGGTCGCAAGTTTGTTTCACCTGTGAGAGAGTGTCTCAGAGATGGTGACAGAAGCGACTGTCACACGTTTGAAGACAGACATAACTATCCTAAGGAAGCCTTCTTACGAAGTTTGAAGAACATGCTTTAAATGATAACTCTAGGAATATACTACAATCCCCTGCGTATCGCTCACATAGGAATCGTGAGGACAAGGACTAATTACAGCACTCATAGAGGCACTTAATCTATCATTCTTCCCATGCTCCGTACGTGAGCGGAACGGGATAAGGCCATAACTGGTACAATGTTACGCGCCGTCTTACATGCGTTTCGCGGTTTGCGGAGCACTGATGTGCATATAGATATAGATGTATTTGTAGCGGATATGACAGCATGTCGAGATTTAACCAATTTTGAACGTAGGATGATAATCGATGCAAGATGCATGAGTCAAGCATTCAAAGATGACGCAAGTATTCCAGTTTTCTAGTTTCATATTGTGCAGGACGGATCTGCAGGACGGAAGAAACAATGTTTCGATGTGATTTGACAACTGAACAGGCGACCTCAGATGTCTGAAGGAGTGAAGTCACTTCACCTCTGCAGTGCTATTCCGAGCCATCGGCGGTGTACTGTGAGTCAGATCGCCACTGATTTGAATCTGGGGAACCTATTTTCCACCAGGACTACACCAGGTCAAATGCACCCATAAGGTTTCAGTATCTGAAGACTGAACACAAAATCAGGTGTCTTCCCATGGCCACTCAGAGTACTTTTTCTCTTAGTGCAGTACGTAGCTCACAGAAACAGATGTCCAGAAACGTCATCAGAAAGTTAAAGTTACTAAAGAGAACCCCTAGCGCTGGGCCACCTTTTCTGCAGAAAACATTTGCTTGTACGCCCCTCTGTCCTGTTCAGAAATGCGTGCATTCTAGGCGGTGTAACGTCCTTAATTCGGTCACGCCTGTTACATGGAGTTCTGGCTGCACTGCGAAACAGGCCAATTCACGTTTACTGCCTGTAACTTCAACACTATACCGTCGTTGAATTTCTTTTGCGGCGTCAGCTAGTGTCATTAATTTCTGCCTCAAGACACTGCCCACAAATCTTCGAGGTCTAACAGAGTGTTTTTGTTACACCATACGTATCGCTATATAAATTTTCTTTCTGTAATGACCCCTGACGAGATTACTAAATTTCTAAAGGCGACGAATCTATTGTAGATGTGTCTGTTTTGCTGCAATTTTGCTCACGCTGTAAACTTTTATTTAATTGTTTCAGAGAACAAACTTTTCCTGTTTGTTGCGTTGACGTCGCTGATAAATGGATGCGTCGCCTCCAAGATATTGGTGGTTGTTCCAGCGCCTTCCATCAGCCACCAAAAGCCGTTCCATATCTTGACAAAAGCTCTGCTGCAAAGGGGACACCAAGTAACTCTATTCACTGCAAATCCTATGAATGTGAGTTTAGAAACACTGATAACTAGTCGAATCGAATAGAAACATTAACACTTGGTCTTGCTGTATTGTTAACTGGTAGAGCTAACAAAAATTGTACCACCGATACAGAAACAAATTCTCATCGAGAGTGCTTCGCGATTCCATTCTATTGTTCCGGAGGGGCAGCCGCCTCAGTTGACTTTTTCCTGCCAGCCTTCGTACCGGGAGGCTATAATTAAAGTGCAGATACTCACTGAGGTCCAATGTGGGCTGTAATTATCGTGTGGCAGCGAACTTGGTAGATATGCTAATGCTTTAATGCAGAACCGATTTACATTGGAAAAAAAAATAGTAGTTTCAATTTTGGTTACCAAGTGCAAATCTGGCGCTGTGCAGCATTTCGTCGACGTCTCCAGTGCTCGTGCGGAACAAATTATGTAAGCGGAGGTTGATAATGAAATCAACATTGTACCTTTCTCACTTGTTTGAATTTTCCTGTCCACGTCCCATTCCTAAACCATTGTATCCGTAAACAGTTATATACGTCTTTCTTGTGTTCACAGGGCCAAATTAGCACCTGGTGGCCAAAACTGAAACTAATCTTTTTCCAGCGTAAATCGGTTTCGCATTAACGCATTACAATATCTACAAAGTTTCGAAGCTGTGCGGTAATTACAGCTCAGACTGGACCCATGTGAGTAGCTGCACTTAAATTATAACCACCTGGTGTATGGAGAAATGTTTATGAGAGATGTATATATATTATGAAAAACGTTGGTTTGTTTGGTATATATAACAGAGTATTTGGAATATTTACCACTTTGAGCAACTTTGCATGCCGAGCATAAGGTGTTTTCTTTGGTTTCCGGAAGTTGTGGTATTATTGACTAAACATAAGGCGAAGGAGTCGGAAGCAGCTGTCTGCCAGAGAGGGAGAGAGTGTTGTGTCATGGCAAGGAAAGGCGTGGATGGCGGACGTATCCAAGATGAATTCTTAGTCATGTACTCAGTATTCTAATTCGCTTTCTCCACCACAATTAATTTAAAGATATTTTACTAGGAATCTAAAAGAGTAATGGTTATATTATTTGAAAAAGTGTTAGAAGTGTTTAGTATGGTGCATGAGAATGTTGACAAAGACAGTGTTGAGAAAGAGTAATAGTTCATGTTAGTTCGAGTGTTTCTGCGTTATTAAAAGGTTTCAGTCTAATTGGAAAATACCCTCTTACTGATTTATGAAATATCTCACCGAAGTTTAACCTCAATGATTAAGTGATAAACGTGTTTGCTAAAAGGTTGCACTTTTATACTGTTACGCCTTGCACCAATGCGTGCAGAGTGTTCAGTATTTTTCAAAAAGGACAAAAAGAAGCCATTTGTTACAGCAGGTTAATAATTAAGATAAGAAAAAATGCCTTGCAGTAATTTATTACTTCCTGTCGTTCAGTACATCATTATTGCAGTGCAGATTGAGCAGAGTCGAATTATCCGTTGCCAAGACAAGAAACAGTTGTAGGGTCTAAACAAACCTCTTGTGAGAATATTAGACCCATTTTACATCATCAGAATTTCATGTAAATGCAACACATGCGTTTCTTTTTAACTGGGCATAGTTTTTCTTATGCACCCACCATCGTCTGTGCTTGTTCACGAGAAAGTAGTTTAGAGTATTATTGAGAATCATTCTCAACATTCCGTTACAGCTAGTCACATGCACCTAATTATGTTTGTGTTTCAGAGTAAGGTAGCAACGGCGATTCTAGATCAGACACTGTAATCGTAATTTAAAAGTATTTCCTTCCACATTGCTACCAAGAGGTTGTGGCACACATACACAGTTTCCAGTTATTAAAAGTAAAAGCATATTAGTCTCAGTTTCAAGCGTTCCCATTCTTATGTGTTTAACACATAGCATGGCCTCGAAGTCTTTGCACGCAATAAGTGCAGGGGCAGTTATGCATATATCTGTGTATTGACTCATCAGTCTTCTGACTGGTTTGACGCGGCCCACCATAAATTCCTCTCCTGTGCAGATCTCCTCATTTCTGAGTAGCACGCGCGCACACTCACACACACACACACACACACAAACACACACAACCGCGCGCGCACGCACGCCCAACGGTCACATTTATTTTTTTGTTATAACCCAGTCTCTGCCTTCCCCTACAATTTTTACCATCTTTAGATCTCTCAAGTACTATCAGAGCTATTCCTAGACATATTAGCACAGCCTATATTCCTCTCACTTTTAGTCAGTTTTTTCACAGGTACCTCTCGTTGCTGAATATTATCTTACCAATCCACCTAACTTTCAACATCCTCCTACAAGACCACATCTCGAACGTTGCGAATCTCTCTGTTCTGGTTTTCCCACAGTCGATAATCGCCCCCATACACTGCTGTGCTCCAAACGTCCATTCTCAAAAATGTCTTTCTTAAATTAAGGCGCATTATGTGCAATGTCATTATCTTTTTTGGCGGGAAGACAAACAGGAAACGGAAATCTCATTGAAAACTGTGCTTGGGAGAGTTACAATAAGCGCTAGTAAATCCAATCAGTCAATAAAGATAACAGAAAATGAGAGAAAATAGTAGCTACACGTACTTCCCAAGGTTTCATTACTTAGGAAAGACATGGTAGATACAGGAGAAAATTGCGTGTTTAGGTAGTATTGCCAAACAGATTAACATTGAACTGATATATAATTTCTTCATGGCACATTTTACACTGTCAGTACCACAGTAAATAACACTGTCCACTAAAATACATAATTATGTTACCCTTTTTTTCTTTTATGACGTTTCCAACTGACAGTTTGTGGTAGTTGTTGTTGTTTTACTTTGTTTGATCCTTTCCTTAAACGAATGTTTCTTTCTCAGGCGTCTAGTGATGAACTATTGAATGTCAATGTCTGTGTCTGTCAAATTTCTGTTGTTGTATAAAACACTGGTAGCGCGTTTTGTGCAAATAGATCAAGGCTTCACGTTTCTTTGGACTTCCCAATATACACTTGGGGTATGGAGGGGGGTGGGGATAGCGGCGGTAGTCTATGTGTTCCAGAAGCGTATGATATCAAAAAGAATTATTAGTTCTTTTTCCCATTTTTTGTCCTGGGACAGCCGTATCCTTTGGTGATGCTAATGATTTTATTGCCAACATCTTGAACTTGACACCCATGTCATCGGTGTTGTAATTTGCTCCTTAGTGGAACTTTGGGCGTCATCTTCAAACTCTGTTTTGAAAACAACAACCAATTCTGGGTCTCCAGATAACTTTTCTCCGTATACATTCAACTGAAGAATGCTGTAGCTAACGACCAAGAACTTGAGGAAGAATTTTTTCCTCACCTAAAAACTCAATTAACATTTTAGCTTTTTCGTGTAGTATCTAACCAGTCACAGGCATGCCTTTTTCTCTTGTTGGGTGGACCAAAGGTAAAGAGTTTTGTCTATTTTTTTGGAGTCGGATGTTAACAGTATTTTTCTACGAAGATTATTCACAGTTAGCTCTAGAAATTTAAATCCCGACTTCAGCCTCCTCTGCAATGGTAGAAAAACCAGGTCCCCAATTGGCCACAACAGTTTTCAATAAACTTCCTTTTTCAACTACATTAATAGCACCTAATTTACCAGTGCAAGTAATTACAACACGTTTCCACTTAGGCCCGTTTCACACTGGGACACTGGTGACGGTCGGCACTGGCGGTCACCTGTAATTGTGGTGAACACTCCTGGATCACCAGTGTCTGACACCCCAGGTATTGCCAACTGATTAGCTACTGAGATGGACTTTAGCGAGGAGGACCTTTTGTTAGTACTTCTAAGCAGGAGGACGAGAATGAAGACAAAATGATTATTACACATACATCCACTGCTACATGATCGGCTGGAGAAAGGATTGTTTTATACTCTTTATATAATTTGAGGATACGTTAACTATTCAGTGATTGCAGGGCATGTCACCTTGTTTAGTCTGCTGGTTGGTTGTACCGGTTCCAAAACAGACATTCAATTTCATCTGCACAAATTTGTGGTGAAGAAAATATAGTTGATGAAGAAAGTGCAAACAACTGGTTGCTGGAATTAAACCGAGTGAGGGGAGGTATGCCTCGTGTGATGTGTTTAACATGGATGAAACTGGGTTTTTCTACAATCTTTTTCCATATCACACCCTAGGGATAAAAGGTGATAAATGTCACGGTGGAGCACGAAGCAAACAACGTGTGACTGTTGTACTGTGCTGTAATGCCGATTGCAGTAAGGAGTTTCGTCCCTGGGCTATCGGTAAATCCGAGAAACCACGTTGTTTTAAAAATATAAATATGGACACTTTACCTTGCATCTACTCTCACCACAAGAAAGCTTGGATCGATAGCACATCATTTCGCAAGCAGCTTCTTCGTTTCAACAGTCGAATGGTTGCTCAAAATAGACATGTTCTTCTTACATTGGACAGATGTACTGCCCATAACGTTCATGATCTGAACCTATCCAACATAAAGGTTCAGTTTTTTCTACCCAACGCCACAAGCCGCCTTCAGTCTTTGGACCAAGGCATAATCTCTCTCATAAAGAGAGGTTCAGTTTTTTCCACCCAACGCCACAAGCCGCTTTCAGCCTTTGGACCAAGGCATAACATCTCTCATAAAGAGAGCTTATCGTAAGCGACTTGTAAGAGCTGGAATTCGTGCTGCTGAAAACAATAGTGTAACCCCACTTTGGAATCTGCTTGACGCAATAAAAGCCATCGCAGCAGCCTGGAACTCAGTATCACCACATCATATAGGGAAGTGCTTTAACACAGCTTGGAGACATAGCAACACTGAGGATGTCCACGAGTTAGAAGATGCCACTTCACCTGATGGACAGTTCTGCAGGACGTTGCGAACCCTGGGATTAGTTTCGAAGAATTCATTAGTGTAGACGACGATGTTGCCGTATGTGCTTCTGTGGAATCGGATGTGCCAAAAGCTGTGAACGAGGTGCAAGAAGGGCCATCAGAAGAAAGTGACGAGGAAGGGAATACAGATACCATTCCACCTACCCATCAGGAGATGTTTACAGCCTTGGACTGTTTAGAACGGTTCGCTTCAACATCCGACGTCACTGCTGCGTTTACGGACGCTATCATTACAACTGGTTGTGAAATTACAAAATATTATCGTTCCCATGAACGTCAGCGAACCATGACCGAATTTTTTCCAAGAAAGTAACGTACATAATTTGTGAGTACTTGGATTATACAGTCACTTTATACTGTTATAAGTCTACAATAACGTGACTGATAGTGTAGTGTATTATACATTAGTGTACTGCTGTACATGTATACTTATTAAAATCTGTGTTTTTCACTTAATACGAATTTTTTTAACACGAACTCCTGATTTTTCGGTCCCTTCTGATTCCTGTTAACGAAGTTTTACTGTATATCGACTGGGTTATAGGTGATGGTACATTGAGAACGATCACAAACAGTAGTAGATGATCTGCTGATTTAAGTCGTAAGAAATGTACACTAGCGTTTCAGATCTATAGTACTACGCTTTCGATAGAAATGCTGTCTGGGATTTGGAAACAAATCTTTCCATTCAAACACATATCTGCGTTGGATCCTGTAAAGAAGTCCTTCAATGATTACAGCCACTAGGGAATCATATTTCTGGCATTCACGTGTTCTGTAGGTGATTTAGCGCACTGTCTGCTTGCGATCGTTAATGGTAAACCTGTCGGTCATCAGAGGACTCTCATCTCATGTGTGATGAAACGTGACACATTCCTCTAAATGAACCATAATTTATGCTATGTACTCCATCCCCCTGTCGCATCTTGGGTGTAAAATCTAGACTTAAGCTTCATAACTAAGGTGATTCTAAGTTAGCGATAGGTGTTTGTGAGGCACTGCAATTTCTGTGTATACATTTGCCTGACAGATGTGCTGTTCACAGAGTTAGTGGCGGAAAGACTTGTAATTTCACATGTCTGACGCTGCTGCTGTAGTCCCAGCGGTGTGAGCTTATGTGTTGCTTTTAGAAATGACAGATGTTTCCATGTATTGTGTAATGCATCTTTAATGCAGAGCATTTATTTGCAGGACTGTATTTTTCTTCTTCATATGTTTAAGCATTAATGCTCGCTTCCATTCTTCATGCAGTGAGCTGTGAATGCACTCCTCAGCTGAATGAGTGCATGTAATACGGCTTTAACAACTCCCTGTGTCAGGCATCAGCATTTCCTCATGGTCCTTCCACACTGACAGCTCAGCAAGCAGTGATATCTCAGCCTCTTGTGGTGGTAACACCAAACTAAGCCAATTATGCTGTAGGTAGATAATAAATTGAAACAATTTTACCAAATTTACACAAATTTAAATAAATTATATTCCAGTTGAATGACATCATGAGCAGGCTCTAGTGGAGGCAACACCATACTAACTCCCCAAAGCTGCAGAACTAAGCTCTCAGAGCAAAATTCCCTCCAAAATTCGAAATTCTTGCAAATTTTCCAAGAGGACGACGCATTATCGTGCAAAAAGTCGGAAAGGGGACTTGTAGAAGCACATAATTCAATTTCCTACAAAAATTCGAACTTCCCACCAGGGCTGGGTGGCACGGGGTTGTAGCACTTTCCTACCAATTCCGCCATCTTATATAACGGTACTCGCGTCATCAGTAGACGTCATGGCCGCCATCTTGGATGACGTCAGTGGGGCGGCACCAGCCGCTGTCTTGGATAACGGTACTCGCGTCATCAGCTCACGTCACGGCCGCCATCTTCGACAATGGTACTCGTGTCATCAGCTGACGTCACGACCACCATCTTGCATGACGTCACTGCGGCTAAACCGGCCGCCATCTTGGATAACGGTACCCGCGTCATCAGCCGACGTCACGTGACATTACGGCCGCCATCTTGGATCATGTCAGTGGGGTCAAACCCCCCCTTGTTACACTACTACTGGCAACATTCATCCACTAAGCGTTTTTCATGAAAAAGTAGCATGTAGGTCTAATACTGTATCAGATGCCAGTTAAAGATACGCTGTACTACACTTTAGTGGAGCGTGTGGGTGCCGGTGGACACCTGAGGGCAGGTGTGAGGCACTGCTGTGCCCGCCATAGGGCTGCTGATAATATATCGATACATCGATATTTTGCTATAAGTGTCTGAAAATATCGGAGATATGCTTTTTGCCGATATATCGATAACAAAAAGACAATATCGAATGCTGATATTTTGATTTTATATTTTTTCGCAGTTTACGTTAAATATTTGAAATTGTAATAGAACATAATTGTACTTTCACTGTGTGAAGGACTCTTACTACTTTTTGAGCGTTCACCAGTCCAGGCTTTCTCTTTGACTGTGCAAAGCAAATACGAGCACAAATGTGTGCCACACAGAAGACGTCCGATTGTACTGGGTGGGGGAGGGAGGGGGGAGGGTTGGCTGTGTAAATGGAATAAAACGTTTCCCGATATGAAGAAATGGCACATCATTTACGTTAAAAAAAATTAACGCAATTACTGTACTATTTCTGAACATCAACTTTCTTCAAAAACAATTGCTGAAACCGACAAACAAAGATCTAAATGGCAAGAGTGATGGTTGCAGTGGGCGGAGACGTGTGATTGGAAACGTTGATGTAATCGGTGCTCGCGCTACCAACAGAAACTTCTTCGTTTAATTTCACCACGCAGTTTTGAGACTAAAACTGCTAGGTCGATGGAGTGTGCAGAAAGGAAAAAACAGAGAAGTGGACATAAAGTGTTCAGGACAAATTCGATATGTGACGGAACCGAAAGACAGACGCATTGGACATCTTTTATTGTGGAACTTGCATGAAGTTACCATCACTGTCACTATCACCAAACGTGAATGTCAGTATTTTAAACATAGCTGCACAATAGCAACGGTTCCACGTATTGAAATTATTAACAGCCGACCAGTTGCAATGGATAAAGAATTCTTTACCTAGGTTTCAACAAATTTAAATTTGTCTTCTTCAGAAGGTGGCAATTTTACATTGCAACTGGTCGGCTGTTAATAATTTCAAAACGTGAATGTCCATCGATTTCCTCTCAGTTCTTGCTCTAAGGGAGATAAGTGGGCAGCTAGCTTGTTCATGCACGGGATATCTGATAATAAATAAATACTTAAAAATACAGTTTTAACACCGGCAGTATATTTACAATGTGCAGGCGACATTTTTATAGCCCGGAACGTCGGTATCTTCTCCATTGATATATCAAAACATCGATAATTTTTCTCGATATATGGAACAGTGACAATGATATTTTTTAAATATCGATATTCTGGATTCCCGATATTTTAAAAGTATTAGCAGTCGTAATCTGCCAACGGACTCTTGGCAACTCTTACGGAAACAAACTTTGAAACTGTTGAAACGTCCCAGCAGACAAATTTCAGTGGTTACGTGTGTCGCGTGAGCAGTGGCGGATACAGAAAAACCTCAAGGAGGGGCGCAAGAGATATCTTGAGCTACCTTTACTTTTACCGCAATAAAAAGCAATCAAGTCACATGCAAAGTTTAAGAAAGTTTTATTTAAACTGAACACACACATTTACAAGAAAATGCCAACTTATCGCGTCAGTGGCAGCTTTCAAACTGACTACGTGGCAGCGACTCTGTTTCGAGAACAAGCGCTGCCAGAATGTTTGCTTCCAAACTTTTATGGAGTGTGAACAAATACCTACTGTGAAAGCGACAAGCTAATATGTACCTTACGGCGAGTAATATAAGGGCGAGTTTCCAATGATGATGTCATCCGACAATTTATGTGTGTGGAAATTTTACTGTCGATTCCGTTCCGTTCTAGTACATTCAATAGGGGCCTATATAGTAACAATGCGTTTTTAGAAATCTTCTCGGAAGTTACTATTACCGGAGATGTACGCATCAATAGTATTACGAGTTAGGTTTGGGAAATTATTGTTATTAGTAAAAATATTGTTAAGATACTTGTAACAGTATTTTTGCTGAGAAATTACTATGAATTACTATTATCAGTACTTCAAAATCAACTAATCACTATCACTCTTGACTAATTTTCGAATTTGCACTCGCTACAACTAGAAAGTTTTACTTATTCATTGCCGCACTGGATAGCCGCGTGGTCCAAGACGCCTTTTCACAATCCTTGCGACTCCCTCCGTCGGAGGTTCGAGTACCTAGGGCACGGGCGTGTGTGTTGTCCATAGCGTAAGTTAGTTTAAGTTAGATTAAGTAGTGTGTAGGCTTAGGGACCGATGATATCAGCAGTTTGGTCCCACAAGACCTCACCACAAATTTTCAAATTTTACTTATTCATCCTTCAGTCTTAATATTTCTGCTTCTGAATGTAAACTGTCTTCCTATTCGGCGAATAGTCCGTATTTGTAACGCTACGTATCGAAGGTTCTCCGCACAAGAGAACAGTAGAATACTCGCGACTTTTCTCGAACAAATTCCAGACAGACTAACGTATTGAGAACGGCGGCGACTTTTCTCGTAGGTATGTTAGCTATCTATGTGCCAGACAGAAACGTACAAAATACGATGACGCGGACGCGCCTACTACACAGGAAAGTGTAGTCAACTGGCGAAAGAAACGAACGAATAGCGTGCGGCTAAGGTTTTTTTTTTTTTTTTTTTTTTTTTTTTTTTTTTTTTTTTTTTTTTTTTTTTTTTTTACACGGCTAGCTTGCTGATCCACAGTGCACAGTTCATTTCCCAGCCGTGAATGGCTTCAGGTGGCAATTGGTGAAGCTCTCTTTGCACGCCCTTGACAGATTGACAGAGAGGTAGAGAGGGGGGCGGGGATGGGAGAGGGAGTTTAGCCTGACAGGAAGTGAAGCGTATTGTATCGGACAGAAAGAGGTATGCACTCTGAACTCTACTGTACTGTACACCAAGCTTCATTCATCAGGCTAAGTGTCAATCAGAGGCACACTTCCTATAATTTTCCTAATTCAACGTATCTCAGAGAGGAAGTTGTGTTAAAACTGCGTAAATTTCTGTCTTATCTTCTGTAGTCCCTTATGGAGTGAAGTCCGTGAGTTGTAAGCTCTGATACACCCAGCATCGTAGCTGTATCCGTGCATTTTTGTTTTTCACCCAACAATCTTCTGACTGGTTTGATGCAACCCCCACGAATACCTCTCCTCTGCCAATGTCTTCATCTCAGAAGAGCACTGCCAAAATAGGTCCTCAGTTATTTGCTGGATGTATTCCAGTCTCTGTCTCCCTCTAAAGTTTATACTCTCTACAGCTCCCTCAAGTACCATGGAAGTCATTCCCTGATTTCTCAATAGATGTCCTACCATCCTGTTCCTTTTCCTTGTCAATGTTTCCCATATATTTATTTCCTCTCCGATTTTAAGCAAAACCTCCTCATTCCTTACCCTGTCAGTCCACTTACTGTCTGTAGCATTGCATCTCAAATGCTTTGATTCTCTCCTGTTCTGGTTGTTCTTCAGTCAAAGTTTCACTATCATACAATGGTGTGCTCTAAACGTATATTCTCAAAATTTCTTCCTCAAATTTAGGCCTATGTTCTATTGGTCAGGAATGCCCTTTTTGCCAGTTCTTTTGATGTGCTCCTTGCTCCGTCCATCACTGCTGCCTAGGTAGCAGAATTCCTTAGCTTCATCTACTTCGATACCATCAATCCTGATGTTAAGACTCTCGCTGTTCACATTTCTGCTGCTTCTCATTGCTTTCGTCTTTCTTCGAGTCCATATTCTGTACTCACTAGACTGTTCATTCCATCCATCAGATCCTGTAAGAACAACGTCACTTTCACTTATGATAGCAATGTCATCAGCGAATCGTATCATTGATATCCCTCCACGTTGAATTTTAATTCCTCTCCTGAACGTTTCTTTTATTTCCATCGTGTCATCTTCGATGTACAGATTGAACAGCAGGGCCGAAAGACTACATCCCTGTCTTACACCCTTTTTAATCCGAGCACTTCTGTCTTGGTCGTCCGCTCTTACTATTCCCTCTTGGCTCTTATACATGTTGTATATTACCCATCTCTCCCTATAGCTTACCCCTATTGTTCTTAGAATTTCGAAGGCCTTGCACCATTCTACATTGTCTAACGCTTTTTCCAGGTCGACAAATCCTATGAACGTGTCTTCATTTTTCTTTAGTCCTGTCTACATTATCAACCGCAACGTCCTTGCGTAACACAAAGTATTTCTCCATCTCCTTCTCAAATTGAGACATACGTCTCTAAAACTAACTATCCAATAAACCAGAGGTGCGCCAGAAAAACCTGATTGGTTTTAAACGTTCATTCGCAAGACAGCCACCACGCTGTTCCGTAACACAGCGCACCATTGCAGGCAGTGTTCTCTGAAGGTTAGCTGTTGACACCACGTTGCGGCGGTAGAGGAATTTACAAAAACCGAGTCTATCACAACTGCACGAAGCACAAGTTTCGACGAAGGTTTGGTCGACGTGATGCCGCTAGCCGAAATACTCTGATACTACGGGTACAGAAATGGCGTCAAGATGGAACTGTGAAGGACAGTGAATCTGCAGGCAGTCTTCGTTCGGTACGTACACCGGAAAATGCGAACAGTGTACGAGATGCGACCTTGCAGTGGTCAGCACGGCAGCAAGCTATTGCTCTTGGAGTGGCGGATACCAGGGTTCGCCGTATCGTGAACAAAGATCTTCACTACCATGCGCACGAGCTCCTAGTTGTTCACTACCTTACTGAAAGAGACAAGATGACGAGACTTCAATTTTGTAAAGAGCTCTTGGAACTTCTGCTAGTTGTAGAGACCATTGTGAACACTATATGTAAATTAAAGGGTACCACTGCTGTCAGCTGCAGTGGGACATTACTCGGTATCAGTGGCGACGAGTGTACCGGATCAGGATTCGAAGCCGGGATCTCCTGCTAACTAGGCTGGCGCGTTAACCGCTGCGCCATCCGGAACACAGCGTTATCGTAACTGCGTGGATTATCGCGTCACGCCTCACGGCCGATCCACATTCCCATCCAGCGCCACCTGTCCACAGCCCATGTCCATTGACTCTATGTCACTACTCTGTGGTTCCCACAGCAGATCGGACGTATTTGTGCATCCGTACTGAAGAAGGTGGATACACTGCCCAGCTAGGCGTATCATAAATAATTCAGCGAATCATATTTAAAGAGCGAACAATGCCAGAACCTTGGCAACGTTCAGCTCAGAATAAACAGTTAATCTGGTGCCCATCCAAATGTACTACAGAGCCATGCTAGAAGCCTACTGGTGGAACCACCCCTGAATGTGTAGGGCAAGCGGCAATTATTTCACTGACCAAATTAAACCCGCAAAGAAATTTTACGCAAGGGAGCTACTGCGCAAATCACTACAGGGTTAGCATTACGCTCTCTCACACAAGACATCACGCTGTAAGAAATATCTTAAAACACCAGGGTCCGCAGCTCGTGGTCGTGCGGTAGCGTTCTCGCTTCCCACGTCCGGGTTCCCGGGTTCGATTCCCGGCGGGGTCAGGGATTTTCTCTGCCTCGTGATGACTGGGTGTTGTGTGATGTCCTTAGGTTAATTAGGTTTAAGTAGTTCCAAGTTCTAGGGGACTGATGACTATAGATGTTAAGTCCCATAGTGCTCAGAGCCATTTGAACCATTTTTTTGAAAACACCAGGAAGAGACAGTAACCTTTTCAAAACTTAAGAAAACAAGACGTACTCAGTAAAATTCAGGTTTTAAACATGGGTGAATGCCCCTCCCATAGAAGATTAGCACAAAACGAGGCCAAATAACATCATATAGATGTTTGTTAATTTTTTCAAAGGGATAGCCCAGTACTCTTTGCC
Organism: Schistocerca piceifrons; assembly: GCF_021461385.2. Taxonomy (NCBI): domain Eukaryota; kingdom Metazoa; phylum Arthropoda; class Insecta; order Orthoptera; family Acrididae; genus Schistocerca; species Schistocerca piceifrons. The sequence goes on along the minus strand of NC_060139.1, from coordinate 930,624,249 downwards.
AAGTCAAACACTCTTAGAAATATACTAGAGAAAATAGATGATTATTAATTCCTAATGGCACTTGCAATCTTTAATTCTAGCATAACAGCAACGAAAACAGTGTAATGGTACACTCAGAACTTTAAGAGTCCAATAAATATTTCTTACAGAAGAGTCTAAAAGCGGCAGAGATGATAAACAGGTAGTGACAATAAGTTGGGGCTCCAGCGTGATTAAATAGAACTCGTGCAGACAATTGTTACTCACCGTCAGGATAGAAGCATGTTTACGAAGCTCATTAGCAAAGGAATAAACTACTTGCAAAATTTGGTTCAAATGGTACAAATGGCACTGAGCACTATGGGACTTAACTGCTGAGGTCATCAGTCCCCTAGAACTTAGAACTACTTAAACCTAACTAATCTAAGGACAGCACACACATCCGTGTCCGAGGCAGGATTCGAACCTGCGACCGTAGCGGTCGTGCGGTTCCAGACTGTAGCGCCTAGAACCGCTCGGCCACTTCGGCCGGCTGCAAAATTTCTTCAAGACCTAAAGCATTAAGGATACACACCTTAAAACAGTCAAAAATTACAGACGCACACGGGCTTTTGCACGCTGAGCACGAATAACTAACAGCGACGAAAGTTCTCAAAGGTACTCACCCGGAATAATGCAGAAACGTGAAGGCGGGAATGAAAAAGTCAGCACCTCCGGCTTCCTCCTGCATGCGTGTAATGGATCTGCACCCCAGTGGGATGTCTGACGGAAGAATTCCACGGAGAGACTAAAGGCCAATATCTGCCTGCTGGCCGGACAGTTTCGTCTAGTTCCGTTTACGTTGCCTTCACTAACCGTCACCGAAGCACACCCCACGTGCTCGGGCTACACACAGTGTAGCGAGCCTCACAATCCACAGATCTAGACCACGCGACCACAATACAGCAAACTGATCTGCTCCCCATTGTAATGTCTGACAAGAGAATCGCATGGAGGCTAACGACGAATGTCTTCTTGCTGGCCAGATGCTTTCTCCTTGATCCGCTTGCCTTGGCTTTACTAACCGTCAGAGAAGCACACTCCACGTACTTGGGCAACACACAAGACACAGTACCTCGTGATCCACAGATCAGGCCCACCCGACCGCAAACAGTAAACTGATCTGCTCTCCATTGCATTTTCGGGTGAGAGAATCCCACAGTTGCTAACGAGCAATGTCTTCGTGACTACTATACGGTTTCACCTTCATCTGTTTACATTGCCTTTGCTAACTGCCATCGAAGCAAGACTCACCTGCTTGGATTACACACATGGCAACGAACCTCGGAATCCGCAGAATGGGCCCACGCGACAACAACTTAGACGGACCCAACATTTACTCTCTGCTGTTGTTTAGCCGCTGTCGTTCCCCTCTCCTCACTCCAAGCATCTCCAATCCCAAATCGCTCCGCGCCGTCTTCACAGACTATGCCTGGCGCTCGCTTCCTTTAGCCGAAGCAAACCATTTCCAGAGTGTGACGGGAGGAATCGAAACGCGGTATGGCTCATGGTTCCTGATGTTCCAGGATGCACCGTATCATACTACGCCTTCCTTTAAGTTGTACCATAAATTGCTTTTCTCTTTTATGTACCTGCTACAACAGTATTTTAGAGATTCTGTGGAAGCCTAGTGGTAAAGCACTGCGAAAGCAGAGTCAGTTGGCGGGCATGGTATGTTGACATGCTGCTTGCTGCAACGAAGTTGCTTCTTCATGCTGAGATTGGCCAGGGTGCGCACTGCATTCCTGGCAACACGGCAGAAAGGTGTTGCCTTGTCATACCGAGTCAGGTAATTACTGTACCTTCAGGCCATGGAACTGTGTTGTACATGGTTTGGAGCGTTACCACATCACAACAGAGCTACTGACTTGTACATCAACTCACCATTTTAATTTAAAGTAAGAGCAGTACGGTAACAATTCCAATCCCAAAGAAAGCAGGTGTTGACAGATGTGAAAATCACCGAAACATCAGTTTAATAAGCCACAGCTGCAAAATACTAACACGAATTCTTCACAGACGAATGGAAAAACTGGTAGAAGCCGACCTCGGGGAATATCAGTTTGGATTCCGTAGAAATGTTGGAACACGTGATGCAATACTGACCCTACGACTTAGATTAAGGAAAGGCAAACCTACGTTTCTAGCAATTGTAGACTTAGAGAAAGCTTTTGACACTGTTGACTGCAATACTCTCTTTCAAATTCTGAAGGTGTCAGGGGTAAAATACAGGGAGCGAAATGAGACTGGGTTGCAGCCTATCCCCGATGTTATTCAATCTGTATATTGAGCAAGCAGTCAAGGAAACAAAAGAAAAATTTGGAGTAGGTATTAAAATCCATGGAGAAGAAATAAAAACTTTGAGGTTCGCCGATGACACTGTAATTCTGTCAGAGACAGCAAAGGACCTGGAAGAGCTGCTGAACGGAATGGACAGTGTCTTGAAAGGAGGATATAAGATGAACATCAACAAAAGCAAAACGAGGATAATGGAATGTAGTCGAATTAAATGGGGTGATGCTGCGGGAATTAGATTAGGAAATGATACACTTAAAGTAGTAAATGGGTTTGCTATTTGGGGAGCAAATTAGCTGATGATGGTGGAAGTAGAGTGGATGTAAAATGTAGACTGGTAATGTCAAGGAAACCGTTTCTGAAGAAGAGAAATTTGTTAACATCGAGTATAGATTTAAGTGTCAAGAAGTCGTTTCTGAAAGTATTTGTATGAAGTGTAGCAATGTATGGAAGTGAAACGTGGACGATAAATAGTTTAGATAAGAAGAGAATAGAAGCTTTCGAAATGTGGTGCTACAGAAGAATGCGGAAGATTAGATGGGTAGATCACAGAACTAATGAGGAGGTACTGAACAGGTTTGGGTAGAAGAGGAGTTTGTGGCACAACTTGAATATAAGAAGGAATCGGTTGGTAGGGCATATTCTGAGGCATCAAGGGATCACCAATTTAGTATTGGAGGGCAGCGCGGAGGGTAAAAATCGTAGAGGGAGACCAAGAGATGAACACACTAAACAGATTCAGAAGGATGTAGGCTGCAGTAGGTACTGGGAGATGAAGAAGCTTGCACAGGATAGAGTAGCATGGAGAGCTGCATCAAACCAGTCTCTGAACTGAAAACCACAACAACAACAAGAGAAGTATGGTAGTGCCTGGTGGGGACGGAGGGCCACTCTGTCAGTGTCATCCCCTGGAACTGATCCCTCTCCTGGGGCAATGCCACTGAGAAGGCTTCTTCTTGGTCCACTGCCGCAGTAGCATAGTCCTGCCCAAGGGGGCCGTGTGTTAGCCCATGGGCAGTGCAACTGCACATCTCACCCCTCTGGTGCGGGAGCCGTGGCTTCTCACGACGTTCGTACGGAACTTCTCACTGAGAGGCCGGCTTTCCCTACCAACATTCCGGCCATCAGCAGAACTGCCGATACTGTCAGTCTGTCAAGCAGCTTGCCATACTGCGTCGCGGGTGGCAAAGATGGACAGTGGTGTGGGCAATACTTGGTGCACGTTACAGCCACAAAGCGTGTAGCTGCTGTCAACGCCCCATACGTAGTGACCGGCCACTTGCCGAGAGGGGCATGGCCGCTGCGCCGAGACGTCCATTTGTAGCTACACAAGTCATAATAAAGAACTTACCTTGTTACTACTGTTTCCCTGAAGCTTCCACTGGCCAGCCTCCTCATCTCGACCTCGAGCCGTCGTCCATTCCAGTGCACAAGAAGGCCGACACCCATAGGTCAAATTCACCTTCTTTAAAATCATCTTTAAATTGGACTCAACAGTTTCGATATGTTGTGCGAAAGATCTTTTTGGCGGTATTAGAAGCTAATATTAAATAACACTTTATCCTGATGCGACTGATTACAGCAAGCCGCTGAGGTCGAGGGGTTCTAGTCCCTTCAGTCCGGAACCACGCGGCTGCTACGGCCGCAGGTTCGAATCCTGCCTTGGGCATGGATGTGTGTGATGTCCTTAGGTTAGTTAGGTTTAAGTAGTTCTAAGTGTAGGGGACTGATGACCTCAGATGTTAAGTCCCACAGTGTTTAGAGCCATTTGACTGATTGCGACATAACACCGTCAACTGGCGTAGACTATCACTACAATGAATCTCTCCAATTCCATGTGTGATTTTAGAGCGCTCCGAGTAATGCTTTCTGCAATGGTGACGTTTGTACTAACTTAAAACCAGAGAAGAGTTTGCGGATCAAAAAGTGTGTACACGTTCGTAGCGTTTTGGTTTCGTATGTTGCTATTTCTATTGTCATTTTTTATTTGTAGTTTACTGTTCGTATTAGAGTTTACATATTATCATTATGTCATTTTAAGATAGTGACTGGGGCTGTGTACGCTAGAAAACAGAGTGCCAAGTGGGGAAATCGGAAATTTTCCGACATATTCTTCTGTTTGACTTCGTACAGGGGTGACAGCAGCGGAAGCAGCCGAAAAGATTTGCGCCGTGTATGGTGTTAATGCTATTCGACAGAGCAAAGCAATAAAATGGTTTTCTCGTTTTAAGGAAGATCGTTTTCAAATTAATGACTCTCCACGTTCAGGAAGAACTTCCGGGTTTGGCGAACATAGTTTAAACGCATTAAGGCACAATTGGCTACGTCGCTGTTCTCGAGAACCGGCAAATGTTATGAAACATGACCATATCACCATCGTGCGACGTTTTCTTGCAGTGGGGAAGGTTCAAAAATCGGGTGGAGGGGTACCGCATGCTCCAAGCCAAAATCAGAAAAATCAGTGGATGGTCATATAAACATCTCTGCTTGCTCGTCATCAGTTGGTTCGTGAACAACACCGACCATTCCTATCCTGTATCGTTACTGGTGACGAGAAATGGTGTTTTATGCCAACAAAACGAAAAGAAAAGAATGGTTGTGTCCAAGCAAAGCAGCATCTCCCCGTACGAATGCCTACGCGGCCACAAAATAATGTTATGTATCTGGTAGAACAGCGATGTTGTGATGTACTACGAATTGGTTCCCGGAGGTCTGACCATCACTGCTGTCACCTATTGCCGACAACTGATACGTCTTACAGACCCAACACAATAACAACGACCAGGAAGACTGCGTGAAATGGTGTTACTCCACGATAACGCCCGTCCGCATTCTACTGGAGCGACAGGAAACACTATACGGGTCTTGGGTTGGGAAGTCACTCCGCACCCAGCCTATTCGCTTGGTCTTGCGCCCTCAGATTTTCACCTTTTCTGCTCTCTATCAAATAACCTCCAAGGAACTTATAATGCGTTCCGAACATGGCTCAACGAGTTCTTCGCCTGAAAACCACATGATTTCTACATTCGGAGGATAGGAAAGTTATCCCATCGTTGGCAGACTCTTGTAGACACCTTTTCTGCTCTCTATCAAATAACCTCCAAGGAACTTATAATGCGTTCCGAACATAGCTCGACGAGTTCTTCGCCTGAAAACCACATGATTTCTACATTCGGAGGATAGGAAAGTTATCCCATCGTTGGCAGACTCTTGTAGACAGTGAAGGTGAATACTTTATTGATGACTCAAGTCTATTATATGTATCTGTTGTGTTCATTGAACTTACTAAAACGTTGCGAACTTATTCAGCAGCCCAATAATTTTTTTTATATTGTCCTTTTAGTAGTAACTTTTTAACATTTCTAGTATTTTTTCTCCTAAATCTAATTTTAGCATTTTTTTTTTACCTTTTCTTCTGTTTCATTCACAGATGTTGCACGAAAACCTGACGGAGATCGACCTATCTGTAGGCTACAAGATATTCAAGGAAGTGGACCTGGTAGAGGCGGCTAGGCAGACGCCTGTGGAGTCCCTCCCACTCATTCGAGAGCCTGCAAAAACTTTTGTTCGTTGGCAGCTTAGCGAAACCGCTGTACAAGACTTCATCAAGTGGGTATTTGCCATAATTTACAGTTACAGAGACGCTTACTTACGTTAGCGCCGTAACTCCACACGTAGCTTGGGCTGCATTTCGATTTCCTACGCTTTTCCTGCTGGGGGCTCCTCGGAAAAAGTCAGTTTGCACCTACATTCTTTAGTACGGCAAAAGGCTGGTTGTTGAGAATTACAAGATGAAAATTTATATATTACAGCGAAAAGTATCTTTCACTGAAGCTGCTATTTTAATTGTTTCACTTAAATTATCTTTTGACACTTAAAAAACGGTAGTGACCTGTTTTTGCCTCGGTAAATAGCAAGGAAGGGAATCAAACAATAATGACCAGTGTATTTCTGCAAACCCATCTGCCACCGAAATGACTTATGAAATTTATTTTTTTCAAATACAGTCATACAGCCTACGAGCAAGAACCTTCCCAGTATCTGAGCTGGACACGGACGTGCTACCAGTCAATGTCCATGGCATATTACTTTTCTCCAAAATGATATTGAAGTGATCTGAAATCTCACCTTCCAGAATGCGTCTTAACCAAACACGTGAAAGGACTGGGCCACGGTTTTAAGTACTCATCATTCACCATTTGACGAATTTTATTATCATTAAAAATACTCTATATACCAAGATAAACAATTTCTGGTCCAACTAAAACATTCATATTTCTTTACGTACTACACGAATATGTAATAAAACTGGGCATTCCTATTTAAAAAGAAAACGCAGTTTATATCCATTTTACCTATGGCAGCGCAATCTAGTGGGGCAACCATAGCGCCACCTGGTTTCCCCCTTCAAGGTAGACGACTTTCGTCCTTTATAGTTTTTTCGTTTGATGCTTATTTCGTGAGATATTTGCCCCGGTCACTATCAGTAGACCACCCCGTATACCGCGGCTGCGAATTCATGCGGAACAGGCGGCGAATTTGTGAAAGAAAAGAAGCCGACACGGCTCAGATAGCTCTGTTTGGTAAGGAAGATGAGAGTTCAGTTTGAGAAGTTTCTCTTTTCTAGTTGTAGGGTTGGGGTGCGAGATGAAGAACAACTGTCATCCTCTGCCTTTGCTAGGTACGTCCTTTCATACAAATTTTTGAATAGCAATTGTCACTGTGAAAAATTTGCTATTTTACCTACATCGTACATGTGTAAAAATTAATTTGAAATGTTTATTTTTCTGTCATTTTTGCATATGTGGAATCACGTCCCTAAATAGGTTTCTCCCAGGTTATAAATTTGTCATTGCCTGCGACCCTATGGAGGATATGAATGAAATTCTAAGGATTTCATTCATTGGTTCTTTCATTCACGCACCATGTTCCGCAGATCCCAGCAAGAAGTAGAGCCTTCAGAGTTGTATAACGAGTCAAGGTACACATTAAAATTAGAAAAGGTATCATAGAAATCTCATCTGTGTACTGTATTAACAATATATTATTACTATACTGCCTAAGGCTTTGACATTTTTGCCATCGAAATTTAATCGAGTAAGTTAGTAAGGAAGCTGATATTCTGGGTAAAGAAAGCTAGCGCTCTAGTTTTACTACAGCTTAGAGCTACTGTATTTGCTGTTAGTAGACGTTTAGTCAGTTAGTTAGTTACAAGTACCATAGAGCAACTGAAACATTGTTTCATCGAAATGATGTGGCACAAGTCAATTTACATGACATACGATGGTTGGAACTTTAATAGTGGCAACTATTTATTTACAGCTCTTACAAAATAGAGACGTGTTTCAAAGTTTTACTGACCTTCAAAGTAGTCACCAGCGTTATGTATAACCCGTTGCCAGCGATGTGGAAGTCGTAGGATACTCTTAGCAGTGCCAGTTGTGTTGACAGTTCGAGCGGCGCGGTCTATTGCCGGACGAAATTGTAGCAGTTCTGAATCGAACGCCATGAGGTGTTTTCTTCAGTTTAGAAATCGAGTTGAACTCTCGAGGGCTTAGTTCAGGGGAGTATAGTAGGTGGTATAGCACTTAGCTGCCCCATCAGTCAAACAAATCAGTAACAGCTTGCACTGTACGTGCTTGAGCATTGTCCTGCAAAATGATGGTCAGGTCCTGCAGAAAGTGTCATCACTTCTGTCTCTATGTTGTTCATTTTTGGAACACAACCAACGACCAGCTTAGAGACAGAAGTGATGCCACTTTCTGCAGGACCTGACCATCATTTCGCAGGACAATGCTCAAGCACGTAACAGTGCAAGCTGTTACTGATTTGTTTGACTGATGGGGCTGCTAAGTGCTATACCAGATACTGCAATCCCCTGAGGTAAGACCTCGTGACTTCAACTCGATTTCTATAATGAAGGAAACACTTCATGGCATTCGCTTCAGAACTGCTACAGATTCGTCGGGTAATAGACCGCGCCGCTCGAACAGTCAGTACAACTGGCACTGCTAAGAGTATCCTACGACTTCCACATCGCTGGCAACGGGTTATACACAATGCTGGTGACTACTTTGTAGCTCAGTAACACTTTGAAAAACATATCTATTTTGTAACGGCTGTAAATGAATAGTTGCCACTATTAAAGTTCCAACCCTCGTATGTACATGTTTAGCGTCGACATCAGTGAACACATTAGCTTTTAGACCAACTCGTGCACTCCAGAAAATTTTGTAACTGAGTCATGACGAATAAGACTGCTTCAGCTACATGCTAAATCTTTATTTCTGATCCAACTAGTTTCGCAGCGTTAGAGCCACATCTTCAGGGATACAGATTTATTTCATAATTTATTCCAAATGCTAAGTTGTAGATGACCCAACATTCTTTGTCCTTTTGTGATAAAACTTTTTAACCGTCAAGAGGTCGTGAGTCCAATTCAAAACAGAGTGAATGCAGGGAAAATCATCTCGATACCGAAAAACTAAGGCCTAAACGAACTAATTGGTCACTGCGGACCTCATGTTGTCACACCGATGTCAAGCCTTAGTTTTCCTGTATTGGGATGATGTTCCCTGTACTCTATTCTGTTTTAAATTGGGCTACCGATCTCTTGACGGTTAAACAGTTTTATCGCGACTGGGTTATCTACTGCTTATCACTTGGGATAGATTATGAAATGAACCTTTATCCGTGAGGCCGTGGCTCTGACGCTGCGAAACTAGTTGGATCAGAGATAAGGGTTTATCATGCAGCTGAAGTGGTCTTGTTTATTGGTTCATTCAACTGAAATTATAAACTAGTTTTTTTTTTTAATATTTACTTGATTACAATCAAATTATTCAAGGAAAGTATTTTTAAATCTTTAAATACTGCGTCCTATTTGTAGTAGGGCAGAGTGTTATACCAGAACGATAGTACACCTAGGAACATGTAATATTTCCCAGTCGAAGTTTCGGTCTAGAAACCGTTTACAGAATCACATGTTGTATAGCGTACTAGAGACCATCCTAAGCAGTTTCTAGTTTTTCTACCGTTTTTTCTGTTGTGATACACGAGGTATTATGCAAAGACCATATCGTGGCGGTTTTAGGTGGGAAGTGGTTCGAAGTATGGTTGCATAAGATACCCGTAGAGGTCGGACCTGAACTACCACTGCCAGCCACAGCAAACAATTGCGCTGTAGCCACTACCAAATTCTGTGAGTTCTCCAATTTACTTTGCGTTATGGATTTCTTGTTTTATTTTCTTATTTTAAAGTGAGTGATGATACTAAGCCTGGTTCTTAAACGAATTTCAATGCGACTCTCACCACAACAAAAGGAATCACTGATCCCTAATGACGGTCAGGTCTGCTTTCGTGGAAGCACACAACACGGACGTAGGATGGTAGCCCTTCGTGAGGAAGGTGGGGCTTATTCACCCGCACCACTCCTCTCCCTTGGGTTAGCCTTAAGTTCTCGTTTGTTTGCGGTCCCTGCCATCTGCCACGATATATTGTCCACATAACAGTGTTCAACGCAGCGTTTATAAATATTGTGAGGTCTACATACGTAATTGCTGTATAATATATTAAATCTATTTGGAGGCTATTGTTAATTCTTTAGTTACAGACTTTTACCATGAGTAATACGCTGCATCTTTTTAACATTACATAAGGTGTGGACGGTTAAGCGAAACTTTGTCGGTCGTGCAACATCTCGTACCTTGAAACGGAAGAAGACTTATACCACGGAATACGAGATAATTTCAAATCAACTTTTTCTTTAACGTCTTAAGAATTTTCCCTGACTTTAAAATGGAAATTTGTGTTATGTTATGTTATGTCAACCGGGGACCTAGAAACGACGGACAGGCTCCGTCCGCGCCGCAGCCGCAGTGGTCCGCAACCCCACGACGACTACCGCAGTCCACTTCACCCCTCCACCGCCCCACACCGAACCCAGGGATATTGTGCGGTTCGGCCCCCGGTGGACCCCCCAGGGAACGTCTCACACCAGACGAGTGTAACCCCTATGTTTGCGTGGTAGAGTAATGGTCGTGTACGGGTACGTGTAGAACTTGTTTGCGCAGCAATCGCCGACATAGTATAGCTGAGGCGGAATAAGGGGAACCAGCCCGCAGTTGCCGGGGCAGATGGAAAACCACCTAAAAGCCATCCACAGACTGGACGGCTAATCGGACCTCGACACAAATCCGCCGGGCGGATTCGTGCCGGGGACCGGCGCTCCTTCCCGCCCGGAAAGACGTGCGTTAGACCGCGCGGCCAACAGGGCGGGCCAAAGTTGTGTTACTTACTGATACCTTCGATTTCAAAATGTTTTCATCTTATAAATGGTTTTTGATGATAATTTTTCTTAATTTGATTTTACTTATTCAATGTTGGTGTGAATAGACTAATAATGTAACACACAGACTGTTGAATACACTATTGACAAGATTATCTCGATTCCAGAACTTATAATGGTTCCACTGTTTAGCTGTATTCCAAATATTTTGATGCTGTTGCATTTAACACAAATATATGACCAGTGACGGATCGGTTCTTCATAAATCCCACTTTTTTCTGATCTTTTACCTCTTTTAGATGTGATTCGAAACTTTCCTGGGGAATCTTTGAGAACAGTTTATAGGCTGTACTGAATAAAATGTTCTCGGTTTTCCAGCCGCGTCAATCCGAATAAAATGCTCGAGCTTTCGATGGCCATCTCCGCCATCGTCGTGAGGAGTTCACTGACTGCCGGAGCTCCTACGGTTCAAATCAAATGGCTCTGAGAACTATGGGACTTAACATCTGAGGTTATCAGTCCCCTAGAACATAGAATACTTAAACCTAACTAACCTAGGATATCACACACATCCATGCCCGAGGCAGGCCGTAGCGGTCGCGAGGTTACAGACTGAAGCGCCTAGAACCGCTCGGCCATCCCGACCGGCCCAGAACTTATAAATTTGAATGGAGTACACTGGGATGACGAAAGTCATGGGATACCTGATAACATCAAGACGAATCTCATTTTGTCCCGTTTAGTGCAGCAACTCGGCGTCTCATGAACTTAACAAGTCGCTGCAAGTCCCCTACAGAAATATCAAGCCATGCCGCCTCTATAGGCGTCCATAGTTGCGCAAGTGTTGCCGATGCACGATTTTGTGCCCGAACTGACCCCTAGATTATGTCTCATAAATGTTCGATTTTGTACACGAACTGGCATGTAGATTACGTCTCATAAATGTTCGATATTGTGCACGAACTGACCTCTAGATTAAGTCTCATAAATGTTCTACGTCATTCATGTTGGAAGAATTGTCCGGAATATTCTTCATACCAATCGCAACCAGTTGTTTGCCTGGTGACAAGTTTCGGAACAAGAACTCTATGAGTCGCTGCAAATGGTCTCCAAGTCGCCGAATCTAATTATTTACAGTCAGTGATCGGTTCAGATGGACCAGAGGACCAAGTCCATTCCACATAAACACAGCCATCATGAGCCATCAGCAGATAGCACAGTGCCTTGTTGACAATTTGGGTCCACGGTTTCGTGGGGTCTACGCCACAATCGAACCTTACCATCAGCTCTTACCAACAGAAATCGGAACTCATCTGACCAGGACAGGGTTTTCCAGTCGTCTAGGGTTCAACCGGTGTATTCATGAGCGCCAGAGAGGCGCTGTAGTATTTTCAGAAAAGGCACTGGTGTCGGTCGTCTGCTACCACACACCATTAAAGCCAAATTTCACCGCACTCTCCTAAGGGATACGTTCATCGTACATCCCACACTGATTTCAAGCAGTGTTGCAACTCTAACCAAATACCAGTGCTCTCGGTCATTAAGTGAACACTGTCGGCCACTGCAATGTCCGTAGTGAGAGGTAATGCCTGAAATCTGGCGTTCTCGGTACACTATTGACACAGTGGATGTCAGAATACTGAATTGCCCAACGATTTACAAAATGGAATGTCCCATGCGTGTAGCTCCAGCTAACATTCCGCGTTCAAAGTCTGTTAATTCACGTCGTGCTACCATAATCACGTCGTAAACCTTTTCAAATGAATCAACTGAGAACAAATGAGAGCTCCGCCAATGAATTGTCCTTTTATACCCTGTGTATGCGATCTACCGTCATTTTTATATGTGAGTATCGCCAACCTGTGACTTTTGACACCTCATTGTATGTTTTCCTGTATAGACGACTATGTTGAACCTTGAAACATTTTTTCATGTTTAAAACAACCTTACTTTTCTGGAGTCATCATCATCATCATCATCATCGAACAGCTTCCAACCCTGGTACGGATGTGTTTGGAGCATGTCTGGCCATCTAATCCTGTTTTGCCACTAGCTTTCTGCTTCACTCTGTTGCAGTCCTTGCCTCTTTTTTGAACACACTCCTCCACACCTTTCAGCCATCTTTTCCTTGGTATTCCTCTTGGTCGTTTTCTTCGCATCTCCATTTCATGTATCTTCTTGGAAATCCTCTTGATTTTCATTGACTTTAAGTGCCCAGACCATATCAGTCTTGATGGCTCCATCGTGCTCTGCAAGAATTCCTCTTTCACTATGTTTCTCTCATTCCTCATCCTATTTCTCCTTTTTACGCCTATCCTACTTCTGAGGAACTTCATTTCACTTGTATGTAATCTGCTTATATCTCCTTTTTTCATTACCTTTTTCCAGATGCATAGGTCTACATTGGTATGTAGTAACTTCTTTATATTAGTTCTTTGCTTTTTTGTGGGAGATCTTTGTTCCAAACACATGAAAAATATGAATGCTTCTGCCACGTTCACTGATCTCTTTCCCATTTCTTCCATGTTCCTCTATCACAGTTCCAAGTACCTGATACTTGATGATAAACTGAAAACCTCAGCTGCGGACAGGTGTTGTTGATATACCTCGATGTGGAGAGTTGAAAATGTGTGCCCCGACCGGGACTCGAACCCGGGATCTCCTGCTTACATGGCAGACGCTCTACCCATCTGAGCCACCGAGGACACAGATGAATAGCGCGACTGCAGGGACTTATCCCTTGCACGCTTCCCGTGAGACTCACATTCCCAACTGTCCACAATTCTACATATGTATTGTACCTTATAGACATTTGCCCACCCACTCATTACTCGCGCACGCTTTGGCGATTCCCGTAAGAGTTTGGGCAACCTGTGCGCATTCGCATAGACGAAGGTCAATGTCTCGGTAGCCTTTAACTATATATACGAAGACAGTAACTTGTTCTCGAAAGAAAAGTTACTGTTGATGACCGTGCAGCTTTTCCCTGGAATAAATGATGATAAACTGACAACCTCAGCTGCGGACAGGTGTGAGTCTCACGGGAAGCGTGCAAGGGATAAGTCCCTGCAGTCGCGCTGTTTATCTGTGTCCTCGGTGGCTCAGATGGCTAACCAACAACGCCTGTCCGCAGCTGCGGTTGTCAGTTTATCATCATTTATTCCAGGGAAAAGCTGCACGGTCATCAACAGTAACTGTTCTTTCGAGAACAAGTTACTGTCTTCGTATATACCTGATACTTTCCACCTGCTTCAATTGTTGACCTCCGATCCTTATTCCGCTAGTTAGTCTATCTTTATTTTTAGTTGTAACCAGGATCGCACATTTGTTGAAATTAAATTTCATGCCACACTGTCTCTCAGTTACTTCCCAAGCATTCAGCTGTTCCTAAATCTTCTCCTTCCTGTTACTCCATTGCTTTCATTTTGTCTTCTGAAGTTTCTAGAGTTTATGGTGTATTTTTTTCTTTTTTAATGCATGCCGTCATTTCAAAATGAATTTCAAAAGTGATATTAAACTTCTGTTACGGCGATTCCTACAGGCGAATAACCGAAAAGTATTGTAAGGTACAACACTCTCCCTAGATTATTACTTTTCATACAGTTTTATAAGAAACACTGTTATTGACCGCAACAGCAATTTTCTGTCCTTGAATCTAGATACTGAGATAATCTGTAGAAAGACTGGATAGTGAAATATGTTTTAATTTTCTTTTGAACTGGTAGGGACTCCGATATTCTTCCTTTATGTTGAGGCGACCTTATTCAGTATCTTACCATGATAGTACATAACTCCATTCTGAACCCTAGACAGTGAAGCAAAGTTTAAATCGAAATTATTTAAAAATTATCCTTTCTTTCAGGAGTGCTAGTCCTGCATGGTTCGCAGGAGAGCTTCTGTAAATTATGGAAGGTAGGAGACGAGGTACTGGCGGAAGCTAAGCTGTGAAGACGGGGCGTGCGTCGTGCTTGGGTAGCTCAGTTGGTAGAGCGCTTGCCCCCGAAAGGCAAAGGTCCCGAGTTCGAGTCTCGGTCCGGCACACAGTTTCAATCTGCCAAGAAGTTTCACATCAGCGCGCACTCCGCTGCAGAGTGAAAATCTCATTCTCAAAATTATTTAATTTGTAGACATTGTCAACCAGAAAATATTGAACACCCATGAAGTCAAGGTAGATTGATTAGTAGCTTCGGCTAACAGTATATCCATCTTCAAATCATTAAACATTATTGATCAGTGTTTGTGTTATTACGGCTTCACACATCATTAAAATCTATCTTAAAATGACACCATCCATACATGACGTAATAAAAAATAGCTTTTCGTCGTTAGTAGCTAGTGAAATTGAACGATGATCATAAAACAAATGCTTTACATCGTTACAACTTAGTAATTACCATAATCAGTGTTTACATCATTTAGTAACATCATCACATGCACTGATCACCCAGAACATTATGACAACCGACCTTCTATCGATATAAACCCGTCCAGGCGATAGCAGGAATGACTGCTATTCAGACACACACACGGTACATGTAGCATCAGTGAGCGTGCTGTGTGTGTGTAGAATGGGGAAGGCGAGCGATCCATCTGAGTTTAACCGAGGGCGGATCGTGACGGACCCGAAGGCTCGGCACGAGCATTTCGGAAACTGCACGACTTGTCGGGTGTTCGAGGAGTGCTGGGGAGAGTGTTTTGTACAGGTGGCGATACAAGGGAGAAACTATGTCCAGGTTTCGTGGGGCTGGGTAGCCACCTCACGTGATGGATGCTGGGCGTCTTCGGATGGTCAGACCACTAAGACACGACAGGCGGGGGACAGTGACGGAACTAACATCAGACTTTAATGCTGTGCAAAGTGTGCCTGAACACAAAGTGCACCGAACGCTCCTAACGATGGGCCTCCATGCATGTTCCAAAGTTCACACCACGACATCGGCAACTACGACTGAAATGGTCACGTGACCATCGGCACTGGCTATAGGCACAATGGCAGAGCGTTGCGTCGTCTAATGAGTCCCAACTCCTTCTTCATCATGCCGATGGGAGGGCGTGAATCTGTTGTCTTTCAGGGTAAGAGATCCTTGACACATGTAGTGTGGGAAAGAGGCAAGGTGTTGGAAGCTCCATTATGGTTCAAATGGCTCTGAGCACTATGGGACTTAACATCTATGGTCATCAGTCCCCTGGAACTTAGAACTACTTAAACCTAACTAACCTAAGAACATCACACACATCCATGCCCGAGGCAGGATTCGAACCTGCGACCGTAGCAGCTCCATTATGCTCTGGGAAACATTCACGCGGGCATCCATGCGTCCAGTGGAGCTACTGCAAGGCCCCATGACGACCGAGGAGTATCGTACATTGGTTGCAGACCACTTACACCCTTGTGTCCGCAGCTCGTGGTCGTGCGGTAGCGTTCTCGCTTCCCGCGCCCGGGTTCGATTCCCGGCGGGGTCAGGGATTTTCTCTACCTCGTGATGACTGGGTGCTGTGTGATGTCCTTAGGTTAGTTAGGTTTAAGTAGTTCTAAGTTCTAGGGGACTGATGACCATAGATGTTAAGTCCCATAGTGCCCAGAGCCATTTGAACCACTTACACCCCTTCAGTAATATCATGATTCCCGACGACAGTAGCACGTTTCAACAAAATTATGCGCCATATCACAAAACCAGGAGTGTGATGGAATGGTTCGAGGTACACAATGGCGAGTTCCAATTGATGTTCTGGCACACCAGCTCGCCAGATCTAAACCCAATCAAACACATTTGCGATGTGATTGAACATAGCGTCAGAGCTTACCACACTTCTCCCCAGAATTAACTCGAATCAGGTGACTTGTGTGTGCAGATGTGGTGCCAACTCCCTCTAGCGACCTTCCAAAGCCTCATTGCTTCTTCCATGCCACGACCCGTCGCCTCTGTTATCCGTGCCGAAGGTGGACACCCATTTCACTGTATGACAACTAATGTCTACTTCTGCTATAAAAGGTCATTCTTGTTTGTTTCAAATTGCGTAAGATGACTCTTAATGAGATTAAGACTTGACACTTACTGGCCTCTTCTAGATAGGTGATCATAATATTCTGGCTCATCAGTAATAAGTCAACTATGACTGTGAATATCACAGTTCAGTTGAAAATAGTTTTTATTATCAGCAACAAAACCCATTAAGAAGTAAATGTATTTGAGAGTGACTGTAGAATTCAAAGATCCTCAAAAAGTCATCTGCAAGATGTACGATTATCTGCTTTACACAGTATTGTTACTGTTCGCTACTGCTGAACAAACACTATTTACTTCAGATACACTGCTCCAGTATACAATTCCCTAAGACAATAGGAGCTGAAAACGTACGACGTTAGGCACCACTTTTGTGTTTAATTCAACGCAGTGGGAAATGCTTCTACGGCATAACACGGTGAGCTGACCTTCATAATATGAGGTGCATTCAAGTTCTAAGGCCTCCGATTTTTTTCTAATTAACTACTCACCCGAAATCGATGAAACTGGCGTTACTTCTCGACGTAATCGCCCTGCAGACGTACACATTTTTCACAACGCTGACGCCATGATTCCATGGCAGCGGCGAAGGCTTCTTTAGGAGTCTGTTGTGACCACTGGAAAATCGCTGAGGCAATAGCAGCATGGCTGGTGAATGTGCGGCCACGGAGAGTGTCTTTCATTGTTGGAAAAAGCCGAAAGTCACTAGGAGCCAGGTCAGGTGAGTAGGGAGCATGAGGAATCACTTCAAAGTTGTTATCACGAAGAAACTGATGCGTAACGTTATCTCGATGTGCGGGTGCGTTGTCTTGGTGAAACAGCACACGCGCAGCCCTTCCCGGACGTTTTTGTTGCAGTGCAGGAAGGAATTTGTTCTTCAAAACATTTTCGTAGGATGCACCTGTTACCGTAGTGCCCTTTGGAACGCAATGGGTAAGGATTACGCCCTCGCTGTCCCAGAACATGGACACCATCATTTTCTCAGCACTGGCGGTTACCCGAAATTTTTTTGGTGGCGGTGAATCTGTGTGCTTCCATTGAGCTGACTGGCGCTTTGTTTCTGGATTGAAAACTGGCATCCGCGTCTTATCCATTGTCACAACTGACGAAAAGAAAGTCCCACTCATTTACTGGCCTCTTCATCTATCATTTGAGCTGTGTCTGCTAGTGTTCAGTTTGGATTCTTGCAACGAGAGGTGCCGGAATTTGTTCTTTGTAGAAGAATTATTACGTTGTCAGTTCACTGCTAACTGACAAATAGTTTTTAAGTTCCGTCGATTTTACGAAGGCGGAATTGCTGAGTATGTCAATTTACCGAGAACGTCAACAATAATTAATGAGTAGTTTCTAAGATATAAACACAATAGCCGGCCAGAGTGGCCGTGCGGTTCTAGGCGCTACAGTCTGGAAACGAGCGACCGCTCCGGTCGCAAGTTCGGATCCTGCCTCGGGCATGGATGTGTGTGATGTCCTTATTTAGTTAGGTTTAATTAGTTGTTAGTTCTAGGCGACTGATGACCTCAGAAGTTAAGTCGCTCAGAGCCATTTGAACCATAAACACAATATGTATGCAACGATCTCGCTGCTGTTATTACATTGTATTACAAAATGTGGTTTAGCATCGTAATAGTCGTAGTTTGACGATAATGGCTATTCTGGACGTAAATAACGCAGTGTGTCAATAAAAGGGAAAAGCTAGCGTATTACAATTTCGGCTGCAACCGTCGAGATGTATATAAATTGTGTTTTGTGTGCGTGTTTCGGTATCGCTAAAACAGCTGCCTAATTGTGTGTATCCTATCGTAAGTGACATAACTGTACTTCTTCCTGCGAAACCTAGCTCGCATTTTCCTCACTCATTACATAATGAAAGCTTTGAATCAGTATCGTCAGGGAGATGCAGCATTTCTTGATATCTCAAAAGCGTTTGACTCAGTAGCACACCAACACTTATTAACGAAATTATGATTGCATGGGGCATCAATCTAAACTGGCGCCTTGTTTTAAATGTTCAGAGATTTAAAACTCTGCATGTGAAAACGTACTATCCCGTGACTACAACATCATCGGTGACTAACATCTGAAATCAGTCAAGCCATACATACACACGGCTATAACAATTTGTAGGGATATTGAATGGAATGTTTCCATAGGCTCAGTCGAAGGTAAGGCATGTGACAGACTTAGGTTCACTGACAGAGTTTTGGGAAAATGCAATCATTCTACAAAAGGATTTTGTTACAAAACAATCGTGCAACGCGCCAGAAATATTACTCAAGCGTGGGGGACCATTCCCAACAAGACTAATAGGTGAAGTAGGGATATTGAAAGTATAGAACGAAGTGAAGCGCACGATAGTCTGACTCATGTGAAAGCGAAACTGATGAGCCGAAGAACCGGATCTGGCAGTCACTTCGAGACAGACGTCACCTATCCAGCGAAGGCCTCCTGACAATGTTTCAAGAACCAGAATGAAGTGCGGAATCAATGGTGACGATACGCTCTTCCCAAGTATCGCTTCCGCAGCGACCGCGGAGACAAGATTAGTCTAATGACAACACACGCAAGCACGCGTCTAAGCAAACATTCTTCCCGCACTCCTAGATCGAGTGAAACGGGAAGAAACTGAATATGTGGTTCACGGTAATTACCCTCAGCCATGCACTTCATCGTGGTTTGCATATATGTAGGTGTGCACATCAGAAACTGTCGAAATTCATAAAAAATTGCAACATATTATGAGAAGGAAGGAATACTAAATAGTATGAACTACTATTATCCAAACGCTTCCCTCAGAGTTACGGCATGTAAAGCATTTTTTTTTTTTTTTTTTTTTTTAAATCGCCGTTCTTCTAACTGGTTTGATGCAGCCGTCCACGAATTCCTCTCTTTGTGCCAATCTTTTCATCTCTGACAGGGAACCCCTTGAGCGTGCGGTCGCAAATTGCCAGTGTTATTTACGGTTTACGGCGTTCAACACCCCACATATTGCCTACCATGCAACCACAATACTGGCTGCTAGTGGCAACAGGGGGCGAGACTCGAAGCATCCAATGGTGAGCACAGTATGAGGTTACGGAGGGTGGCTGGACTGCTTAGTCGACGAGTAACAACAGTGCGATAGTGCTGTTGGTGTTGACACAAAGCGGAGCAATGGCAATGATAAGCATAACAAACATTGCATTGTATTCTCAACAGCAATGGCCAAAGTTGACATTTCGTCAGAAAGGAACCCAAGGAATTTCGCAGAGAACGAAAGAAGTGGCAAATGGAATATTAGCGTTTCTGCAAGATGAATCAG
The DNA here is from genome assembly GCF_021461385.2 of Schistocerca piceifrons. Taxonomy (NCBI): domain Eukaryota; kingdom Metazoa; phylum Arthropoda; class Insecta; order Orthoptera; family Acrididae; genus Schistocerca; species Schistocerca piceifrons. The sequence goes on along the minus strand of NC_060139.1, from coordinate 930,604,342 downwards.
TGAATGCATACGCTCGACCATGCGAACAATGTGCATGGGAAGTAAAATGGTGTCAAGTGAAAGTTATAATGAAACAGGTGTCGAAGCATGTAGTTCATCATCCATGTCGGACAAGGTGCCACAAATCGCATCTCCAGTGAAGTAGTGAAGGACAATCGTTATACAAGGAGCTAATACTAAACGTTATTACGTACGTAGAAGATAATCCGTAGCATAGTAAAAAAAACAGTTATGAACAGATTTCGAATAAGTCCGCAGCAACATAACCGTGTAACTTCTCCCGAATAGGCCATGAAGGCCCAACGGTACTGACCAGCCGCCGTGCCATTTTCATCTACATCTATATTTATACTCCGCAAGCCACCCAACGGTGTGTGGCGGAGGGCACTTTACGTGCTATTGTCTCTACCTCCCTTTCCTGTTCCAGTCGCGTATGGTTCGAGGGAAGAACGACTGCCGGAAAGCCTCCGTGAGCGCTCGAATCTCTCTAATTTTACATTCGTCATCTCCTCGGGAGGTATAAGTAGGGGGAAGCACTATATTCGATACATCATCCAGAAACGCACCCTCTCGATACCTGGACAGCGAGCTACACCGCGATGCAGAGCGCCTCTCTTGCAGAGTCTGCCACCTGTGTTTGCTAAACATCTCCGTAACGCTATCACGCTTACCAAATAACCCTGTGACTAAATGCGCCGCTCTTCTTTGTATCTTCTTTATCTCCTCTGTCAACCCAACCTGGTACTGATCCCACACTGATGAGTAATACTCAAGTATACGTCGAACGAACGTTTTGTAAGCCACCTCCTTTATTGAAGGGGCACATTTCCTAAGGACTCTCCCAATGAATCTCAATCTGGCACCCGCCTTACCAACAACAAATTTTATATGATAATTCCACTTCAAATCGTTCCGTATGCATACTCCCAGATATTTTACAGAGGTAACTGCTACCCGTGTTTGTTCCGCTATCACAAAATCATACAACAAAGGATCCTTCTTTCTATGTATTCACAATACATTACATTTGTCCATGTTAAGGGTCAGTTGCCACTCCCTGCACCAAGTGCCTATCCGCTGCAGATCTTCAGCTCACAGGCGTCACTGTATGCGGATATGGAGAGGCATGTGATCAGCACATCGTTCTCCCAGCCGTACATCAGTTTCCGAGACCGGAACCGCTACTTCTCAATCAAGTAGCTCCTCAGTTAACATGATCGTGTAGTGCATACGAAAAACTAGGGACATTCAAGAAACGACAAGGCGAACTTGTTACAAATACTGGTATTTTCGCGTGTGCAGTTCATGATGCAGCAATCAGTCTTCGTTCTCCTATCTCTCAGGCCGTTTGCATCGCAGAACAGCTTAACTGTGACAATCTGACTACAGGGAATAAATTCCTGATACACAATCCCATGAGTGCCAAGGAAATATAAGAATTGCGGCAGCGGCCTTCTTGCCTTCATTTAGGCATTATTCAAAGGAAGTGCATTTGCTGAAGTCACGTGACAACTGCTACACTGAAAGCGGATGTCCACGGCAGCAGCCAACATAAAGTTATCCTCAAGGTCCTCGGTTTTTGGCAAAACAAGTAAGCGGAATCAAGGGAGGCTCCTTGGACCCCCTGACATGCTGTGGCATAGATAATATTAGAACAACATCTAAAAAGGTATATGAATTTCATCACATAATACGAGGGTGAGTCAAATTACAACCTTAAATTTGCAATAACAAATCGAAATTTCTGGCCGTTATCCTGTAAGTTGGTAAGTGAGCTACAAACAGCGTGCAGAATGGCCTGTATGTGGCAACACAGTGCAGATGCACACATACCGTCGCAGTATCAGTATAAAGATGGCCGCCCCATTTGCGACTTGCACCAGGGAAGAACAGCGTTCTGTTATTCGGTTTTTGCGTAGTGAAGGTGTGAAACCTATTGAAATTCATGGACGAATGAAGGTTCAGTGCAGTGTTGCAAGTTTGTCACAGCAGCAAGTCTACGAATACAGTAGGAAGTTCGCAAATGGTGTGACTTCAGTGGAAGATGCTCCTCGTCTAGGTCAGGCACAACGAATTGTGACTCCACAGAACATTGCAGCAGTTGAATCCATAGTGAAGTAAAACCGCCGAGTGACACTGAATTACACTGCAACTTGTTCACAGATTAGTTATTGGTCAGCACACCACATTGTACTCCAGTTTCACTAAGCGTCTGCAAGATGGGTGCCACGGCAGCTGATTCCTGAAACGAGAGAACGACGTGTTGATGCTTGTGAAGAACTCTTCTTCGGCGCTTTGAACGAGAAGGTGATGGCTTCCTTGCAAGAATCGTTACTGGCGACGAAACCTGGGTTCACTTCCACCAACCGGAAACGAGTGTCTTCCTCATCCACCATACTCACCAGACCTTGCCCCAAGTGATTTCCGTATGTTTGGACCACTCAAAGACGCAATGGGAGGAAAGAAGTTCCGTTCTGATGAAGAGGTACGCCACGCGGTGCATGAGTGGTTGCGCGGACTACCAAAAGAATTTTTTTCTAATGGAATTTATGCACTTTGTAAGCGCTGGAGGACTTGCATTGAGCGTCGGGGAGATTATGTTGAAAAGTGATACAGCTTTGTACCACTTCTGCACAATAAATAATATTTTAAAAATATTTAAGGTTTTCATTTGACTCACCCTCGTATATGTGGTGTATGTACATTGTTTTGGAGTCTTACTTTTATAAGGGGGTTCAGTATGTACCACCCGCCCACTCCCACCTCGCTTCAATATGATAGCACTGTACACGTGGCACGTATGCAATAGCTTTTTTGCAGCAGCCGGTGAGTATCAGGCAAGGTCACATAGTCCTGGCTATGCGTTTTTGGGCCACGGAGAGTTTCTTCCACTGCAATGATTCCTTTATTGTTTCAGAGTCATAACCATAGACTCATGACTCAACAGCCGTTATGACCAAGGGCAGAAAATCTAGATCATTTCCAATTATCGTTTGTAACTCAGAGCATCCCTGATCGCAATGGCCTCTTTGATCGGCGTTCAAAAACCGACGAACGTTGCCACATGTCTAATCCATGAGTTAGAATGTGATGACATGTCCGATATGAAATTCCAGCGATTTCACAAAGAGAGTGGATTGTCTTGTGGATCACTTAAAGCACTCCTTCGAACGCTGTGCATTACGAAGATCGATCGGAATGTTTCTCATACTACCCAAAACTCCAGCCATCTCTAAATTGCTTAAATCATTCAAATGTTGTTGCTTGGCTCTAGCTTTGTTCACCAAAACCCTAGCTTAGTCTACGGTGGATTTTACCTGCAGTTTTACGGGACTTCAAATAAAACTTAACACAGATCCTTTGCTCCTTCAAGTCATTCGTTTCGAAATTCTCATCCACAGAAGCGCACGGTGTAAAGAGACCAACAACTACGTTCACACCGATGCACTCACAATTGCTCCAGCAGAGGAATAGAACTAGCGGCTCCCAATCGGCGGACATTTTTACTGCTGATTGTTTTGACGTCATATTCATATTCTTCGAAATCTTCGTAAATTCATGCTGATATACCGAAATGACCATTCGAACCATTGAATTGTTTGCTGTTAGCGATATTTATCTGTATTGCCTCGTATTCAAATGTAAAAAAAACGAAGTTTTCCAGTTAGCAGGTCGATGAACTGAAGCCATGTGTTTCAGGGGGAACCACACGTTTGACCTGGTCATCATGGAGCTCATGCCGTTCCAGGCGTTCTACGGCCTGGTCCACAAAGTGGGATCTCCACCGTTGGTCGGAATGATTACGCTGTCTGCTTTCGCACCCAATTACCTCTCCCTGGGAAACCCAATGAATCCAGCATACGTGCCAGACGTCTGGGTCGGCTACTCGGACCACATGAACTTCTGGCAGCGCCTTTACAACACATACTTCTACCTCGTGTTCTATTACACGTGGTACTTCGATATACTGCCGAACCAGGAGGCCATCCGGAGGGAATATTTTGGACCAGATGGACCGTCAGTGTACGACACAAACCGTAACTTCAGCCTCTTCATTCTCAACAACCATTTCGCTACGGAATACCCCCGTCCGCATCTACCCAGCGTCGTAGAGATAACTGGAATTCACATTGAGGCCCAGGCCACGCCACTGCCTAAGGTAAGTGTTACACTGTTCTCTATTTAGTTACTCAACAACACCACTAGAATAGGAAACTGTAGCACAGATACGGCTTCTGTGTAAAAGATAACAGATGTCATTAGTGTTGCACTCATCTGAGTATTTTTTCATTTCCTTTGTCGCCTTAGACGTTTAATATATTTTATTATGATAAGTATCGTAAACTGCCTACTGACAGCTTTAAATGTATGATTAATTTATAAATTAATTATAGAAACAAGTTTCTTCCATACCTCTTCTTTTATTTCGTATTAGTTTCCTTGAATATAGCCGGCCGGTGTGGCCGTGCGGTTCTAAGCGCGTCAGTTTGGAACCGCGTGACCGCTACGGTCGCAGGTTCGAATCCTGCCTCGGGCATGGATGTGTGTGATGTACTTAGGTTAGTTAGGTTTAAGTAGTTCTAAGTTCTAGGGGACTGATGACCTCAGTAGTTAAGTCCCATAGTGCTCAGAGCCATTTGAACCATTTTTTTCCTTGAATATCTATTTTCCCACTGAGGTGAAGTCTGATAAATATAATAGTGCATACCCAACACACGGTAGTAGCAAAGCAACACTTCCGTTTCATGTGCTGCGTGCAGTGTCAGTGAGTCTCTAATAAGTCTATATGTGATCTATCAAGATGATAAAGTCACTGTGTTACGACAAAGCAGTTGCACATGCAAAATAAAATTATAGCCAGTGTAGAAAACTAGAATGGAAGAGAATCGCGTAGTTCGCAGTTGGAACATACTTATTTCAGTCTTGCACGTTAGTGTGCGTATTTTGCAAGTATTCCGCCAGAGGGCATTATTTTCCGTGGCTCGGGAACACCAACACCGTGCGGTTAAACTTTGTTGCTGGGCAAGTGTTGTCGACATCTCCTAACGAGCTCGCCCACATCCGTGACTTTCGAGGCTGCGCACAGCACATGGATCTGACGGGTTGCTCTGCCCCTTCAATCGGTTTCGTACGCACTATTAATCATATGTGAACCGCTTACGGCAGAAAGAAAACGTGTCCATATTTACTACATCTACATTAGAGACAAGAACTGAATTAAATTACAATGAACCAATGAAATGAACACCGTTAGCCTCTTACAGGCGTTGACATACGTTAACGGGGACAGATGAAAATGTGTACCCCGACCGGGACTCGAACCCGGGATCTCCTGCTTACAGGGCAGACGCTCCTTTTTTTTTAAAAAAAAAAAAATCTCATTTTGCTCGTTTCTGTTCGTTGTACCTGCTCGGGGCGGACGTCGCAACACATCCGTTTCCGTTCGTCATTGATCTATTAACTCAGTTTTTTTATTACAGAGGGCAGCGAACCCCCTGACCGAACACGCTGAGTGCCGGCGTTCATGTGAACAACCGAGGACACAGAGGATAGCGCGACTGCAGGGATTTATCTCTGGCACGCCTCCCGCGAAACCCACATTCTCAACGTATTGTCCCGCACTACATTCGTAGTGCCCCCGCCCATTATACTCATTACTCACGGCGCGTTGCCGATTCCAGTAAGAGTTCGGGCACTGTTTGTGCATTCGCACAGAAGAAGAAGATGGTCAAGTCCCCGTTGACGTATGTCAACGCCTGTAAGCAGCTAAGGGTGTTCATTTCATTGTGATTTCATTCTAACGAGCTGCATGGTCACCGATGGTATCTGTTCTTTCGGACATGTCCGAAAGAACAGATACCATCTTAGTATGAATTTAATTAGTTTAATGCAATTTATTTCCTTACATATATTTCTCATTTCTTGATGTAGGTATATGTCATGTATGACGTAAGGGGGAGGAGGGAAACGGCTTAGTTGGTGTTCGACATGTTTCCTTTCTGCAGCACACGGAATTTACAAATTAATTTTAGAGTTAAGTTACTTGTTTTAAAACAGAATTGTACGTATAAACCTCTTTTATTGCAATAATTTTGAATGCAATTGACGTTTTGCATTGTTTCACTAGTCAGTTACCTTCACTCGTACATCACGAATGCAGTTGTTCTCGGCCATGATGTGAATGACTTCCAATGCTGCAGCTTGTCTTCAGGGATACAGACGAAAGATTTATCGGTTTCATCTATTTTATTGTTATTTATTGCCAGTACTGATACGAATGTTTTCTGTCAATAGTGTTCTAAAAGTTGTACTGACTTTCTCCGTATCAAAGTGTCCATCATCAAACCAGCGATATTCATGTTGCACGTAACACTACTACGATTTTGAGCAGAAAAGTCATCTCGTGGTGTTTCGGAGTAGTGAGGCCCCTTTTAAGATGTCTAGGAACGATTTTAGCATACGAATCATCACGCAGGCAGGTTCGTTTGTAGAATGTAGGCCACCAGTAGTCAATAAAAGAATCCACCTTAATTTGAACAGTGGGAAACTCGTTATCGCTTTTTAAGGAATAATTTGCAAGTTCAATAGCGTCATCATCTGTAAGGTATCCTTCCTCTTTCTTCACCTTGCTCCTAATTATAGCACGCCACCAGCATCATGTTGAGACAAGCTCCCTATTTGATACAAACAGAAAATTAACAGCGTAGCGTGACCCGTATTATCGCGCAAACAGGTTTCTGTAATATGGTAGACAAAGCATTTTTCCTCTCAGAACCATAATCGTCAAAGAGCGGAAATTTACATATTTCAGTCTTGTTGCCCTTCTGCAGTAGACGATTTATGCCTTTCAGATTAGTTATGCACGATTAAACTTAGTATGTGTTCTATCTGTTTTCACAGATCTGAAGATTTTCGGTACATGAACGAAACCGGAAATCGTTATAAGGACAAATGCGACATGAGACCATAGTAAGAGATGTTAGGACAATTATTTACTTGTCGCCGTCTTACACTGACAATGAGCTGACAAAAGTCATGGCATACCACCTAATGTCGTGTCGGACCACCTTTTGCACTGCTTAGTGGCAAGGGCTCGAGCGTGGCAAGGGCTTGTTGGAAGTGCCCTACATAAATATTGAGTCATTCTGCCTCTATAGCAGTCCAAAATTGCGAAAGTGCTGCCGCTGCAGGATTTTGTGCACGAACTGACCTCTCGTTTATGCACCATAAATGTCCGATGGAATTCATGTGAGGTGGTATGAGTGGCAAAATCTTTCGCTCTAATTGTCCAGAATGTTCTTCAAACAAATCGCGAACAATTGTGCCAGCTGACATAGTGCGCTCTCATCCGTAAAAATTCCATTGTTATTTGGGAACATGAAGTCCATAAATGGCTACAAATGGTCTCCGAGTAGCCGAACACACAACCATTTCCAGTCAATGATCCGTTTCACTCCATGGAAACACAGCCCAGACCGTTATGGAGCCACCGCCAGCTTGGCCGGCCGGTGTGGCCGTGCGGTTCTAGGCGCTTCAGTCTGGAACCGCGTGACTGCTACGGTCGCAGGTTCGAATCATGCCTCGGGCATAGATATGTGTGATGTCCTTAGGTTAGTTAGGTTTAAGTAGTTCTAAGTTCTATGGGACTGATGACCACAGATGTTAAGTCCCATAGTGCTCAGAGCCATTTTTTCACCAGCTTGCAGAGAATCTTCTTGATAACTTGTGTCCATGGGTTCGTGGGGTCTGCACCGCACTATAACCTTACCATCAGCTCTTACCAACTGAAATCGGGACTCATCGGACCAGGGCAACGTTTCCCATCGTCTAGGGTCCAGCCAATATGGTCACGAGCACAGGAGAGGCGGGCAGTCGATGTCATGCCGTAAGCAAATTAAATTGCGTCATTCGTCTACTACCTCAGCGCATCAACGCCAAATTTCGCCGCACTTTGCTAACGTATGTCCCAGATTCATTTCTGCAGTTATTTTGCCCAGTACTATTTGTCTTTCAGTACTGAAAACTTTAGGCAAACGCCGCTGCTCTCCGTCGTTAAGTGAAGGCCATCGGCCACTGCTTTGCCTGTGGTGAGATGTAATGCCTGAAGTTTGGCGTTCTCGGCACACTCTTGACCCTGTAGATCTCAGATTGTTGAATTCCCTAACGATTTCCGAAATGGAGTGTCGCATGCATCTAGCTACAACTACCATTCCGTGTTCAAAGTCTGTTAATTCTTGTCGTGCGGCCATAATCACGTCGGAAACAATTTGACATGAATCACTTGAAACGACAGCTCCGCGAATGTACTGCCCTTTAATCCCTCGTGTACATGATACTACTGCGATCTGCATATGCGCATATCGCTATCGCATAACTTGACATCATGTCAAGCTCAAAGAAAGTAGTTAGTGCTTCTCGGCTCATGGACAACACCTTGTTTCCGGAATAACAAAGTAACTTCACTACAGAACAAGAGAGAGAATTCCATCAGTTAAAACAATACAAGAGTCAGTAGTGTAGAATTACCGAAGTATTGAGTGTACATATTGATGGAAATTTGTGCTAGCAGCTAAGCTAAGCAGCTTCAGCCCTTGATATAGATCCTGATCTGGAAGAAGCAAAGAAACAGATTAAATTTTGTACGATTCCATTCGTTAATGTCTCATAGCGTAATCTTCGAGGATTAGTTACTCAGTAAGAAAATACTTGGTGATCAAAAGTGAGTAAGGCAATAATACACTACTGGCCATTAAAATTGCTACACCAAGAAGAAATGCAGATGATAAACGGGTATTCATTGGACAAATATATTATACTAGAACTGACATTTGATTACATTTTCACGCAATTTGGGTACATAGATTCTCAGAAATCAGTACCCAGAACAACCACCTCTGGCCGTAATAACGGCCTTCATACGCCTGGGCATTGAGTCAAACAGAGCTTGGATGGCGCGTACAGCAACACCTGCCCATGCAGATTCAACACGATACCACAGTTCATCAAGAGTAGTGACTGGCGTATTGTGACGAGCCAGTTGCTCGGCCACCGTTGACCAGACGTTTTCAGTTGGTGAGAGATCTGGAGAATGTAATGGCCAGGGCAGCAGTCGAACATTTTCTGCATCCATAAAGGCCCGTACAGGACCTACAACATGCTGTCGTGCATTATCCTGCTGAAATGTGGTGTTTCGCAGGGATCGAATGAAAGGTAGAGCCACGGGTCGTAACACATCTGGGATGTAACATCCACTGTTCAAAGTGCCGTCAAAGCAAACAAGAGGTGACCGAGACGTGTAACCAATGGCACCCCATACCATCACGCCGGGTGATACGCCAGTATGGCGATGACGAATACACGCTTCCAATGTGCGCTCACCGCGATGTCACCAAACACGGATGTAACCATCATGATGCTGTAAACAGAGCCAAGATTCATCCGAAAAAATGACGTCTTGCCATTCGTGCACCCAGGTTCGTCGTTGAGTATATCATCGCAGGCGCTCCTGTCTGTGATGCAGCGTGAAGGGTAACCGCAGCCATGGTCTCCGAGCTCATAGTCCATGCTGCTGCAAACGTCGTCGAACTGTTCGTGCAGATGGTTGTTATCATGCAAAGGTCTCCATCTGTTGACTCAGGGATCGAGACGTGGCTGCACGATCCGTTACAGCCATTCGGATAAGATGTCTGTCATTTCGAGTGCTAGTGATACGAGACGGTTGGGATCCAGCACGGCGTTCCGTATTACCCTCCTGAACCCACCGATTCCATATTCTGCTAACAGTCATTGGATCTCTACCAACGCGAGCATCAATGTCGCGATACTATACACCGCAATCGCCATAGGCTACAATCCGACCTTTATCAAAGTCGGAAACGAGATGGTACGCATTTCTCCTCCTTACACGAGGCATCACAACAACGTTTCACCAGGCAACGCCGGTCAACTGCTGTTTGTGTATGAGAAATCGGTTGGAAACGTTCCTCATGTCAGCACGTGGTAGGTGTCGCCACCGGCGCCAACCTTGTGTGAATGCTCTGATAAGCTAATCATTTGCATATCACAGCATCTTCTTCCTGTCGGTTAAATTTCGCGTCTCTAACACGTCATCTTCGTGGTGTAGCAGTTTTAATGGCAAGTAGTGTATATTATTTCGTTTTCACATCGTCGGGTCGGTGCCTCTTCAAGGCGTTAAGCATCAGTCCTGCAAAGTTTACAGATGTTAGAAAAATGAAATATTACTATACTGTTGGTTTAATAAGTTATGAATTACTGATAAGAATTATTCACACAAGAATGGAAGACGTGGTAGAAGTCGATCACAGGGGAAATCAGGAAATCAGTTTGGATTCTGGAGAAATGTAGGAACACACGAGGCTGTACTGCCACTAAGACTTATGTTACAATTCACGTTAAAGAACGGCAAACCTACATTTATATCATCTGCAGATTTAGAGGAAGCTTTTGATAATTTTGAGTGGAATACACAGATAAAACAGGCCAACAGAGAGCAAAATGTTACTTACATCTTCTAGAAAAGCAAGAAGGCAGATATAAGATGTAATGCATTCACAGTTCCGAATACGAACAACCATCAAATGTGGAAGGGAATGACAACGATGAAAATTTATGGCGGACCAGGACTAGAACCAGGTTCTCCGTCTTTCGCCATCAGGCATCTTAAATACTCTGTCTATCCGTGCATGACACACAGCCAGACCCAAATTTTCGTATATCCTGGATCTTGCATCACAACATGTCTATGTGCACACATTATGTAATGCCCATACAGTGAACACTGCATCGTTCTTAACAACATAGGTGCTGCAATATCGCAGTTATAAGAGTCGAAGGACTTGAGACGGAAGCCGTAGTTGAGTATGGAGTGAGATAGGATTCTAGCCTAGCCCCGATGTTATGCGGTCTGTACCTGAGCAAGCAGTAAAGGAAAACAGGGAGATATTTGGAGGGGAAATTACAGTATAGGGAGAAGAAATAAAAACTTTGAGCTTTGCTGATGACACTGTAAATCGGTCAGAGACAGCAAACGACTTCGAAGAGCAGTCGAATCGAATGGACAATGCCTTGAAAAGAGGTTACAAGATGAACATTAAGAAAAGTAAAATAATTATACTGAAATGTAGATGTATTAAATCAGGTGATGCAGAAGGAATTGGGTTAAGAAATCACACATTAAAATAGTAGACCAATTTTGCTATTTGGACAGAAAAATAACTGCTGATAGAAGTGAACATAAGTTCACACTGGTAACAGTAAGAAAAGCGTTTAGCTGCCTAAATAGATGCGCGCAGTAGTGCACCGGTTCCGAGATTTAGGGAGTCGCGCCAGCCCCGGATCGAATACACTCAGCACACTGACGAAGAGGTCTGGTCCGCCGACCATCTTGGCTGTAGTCGTTTCCCACACCCACATAGGTGAATACTGGTCTGTTACGCATATCACGCTCAGTTTCACCATTCGCTAGCTCTTGGAACAGGTCTCACACTTTCAAGTGAGATAACAGTAGACGCAGACAGATGGGGTACACATGTCCTGTCCAGGGGAGAAGGGGTGGCAACGGGAAGGGCAACCGGCCACCATCTACCACCAACACTGCGAATCCCAATCACGCCGAACCCCTGAAGATACGGGTTAAGGCCAAGAGAAAAAAAAAAACAGCGAGAGAAGGATTTCTGAAAGAGATAACCATGTCAACATCGAATACAAATTTAAGTATTAGTAAACCTCTTCTGAAGGTATTAGCGGAAAGTTTAGCTTTATCGGAAATGAAACGTGGCCGATAAATACACTCTCGTGAAAAAATTAGTACACCCTTTCAGAGGTTTTCAGTTTGCTCAAGATTTCTTGTTCCAACAGTGCTTATGGAGTACATGAAATGATTACATTTACAGATTAATCGCACAAGCGGTTCTGAGTTACCAGGTTTCGACCCATGATGAAACACCTATTTAAGTGCAGTGTGCAGCCTCCACAGGTGGCAAAGCAGGCACCGACTGTGGCATCCAGTCGATAGTACAGATGACGAATACTGTCCTGGGATAAATTATTGTGCGCCTGCTCGACCTGTTAACGTAGTTCTGTGAGATTTGTTGGTCGCCGGGTCGCACAAATCACTTCTCTTTCCGTCATATCCCACACGTGCTCGACTGGAGATGGTTCTGGGTAGCGAAGTTGCTGCACGTCTCGCAGAGCACGTTGAGTTTCACGGGGAGTGTGTGGGTGAGTATCAGCCTGTCGGAACAATACATAACCTCCCTGTTGCAAGATCGGCAAAAGAACGGGTTTAACAACATTCTGCACGTACCGAGCGCTGGGTAGCGTTCTCTCCAGAAAGAACAAAGCTGAACGAGAGACGAATCTTATTGCAGCCCAGACCATAAGGCCTGGGGTGACGCCAACGTGTCTTGAATGCGCTCTGCGAGGCTGCGCTCAACGGGGCCACGTCGTAGCTGTAGCGACCATCGCTTGCGTGCAGGCAGAATCTGCTTTCATCGGTGAAGATCACGGTGCGCTGTTCCATCTTCCAAGAGATCGTCGAACGGCAACAGTCATGCCGTGCACGTCGATGCTGTGGCGTGCGTGGCAGACGGGCCAGACGTGTGCGTGGCCATTGTCTCACTGCTAATAACCACTTCGCAATAGTGTGTATTGACACATCTGTGTTCATAAGCCCTCTTGCGAGTACGATCTGCCACTGCTGCCCTTACAATACAATACGGGCGCCTGCACTGCGTGGACGTCCTGTACCTCCTCTACAGGTGTGAGAATGTTGATGTGATCGCTGACACCAGCATCGCTGCGCGAGTGACGTAACACCTTTAACTCGTGTGACAGTGTCCCGAAGGGACCATTCCGCCACTCGGAAGGCTACAATTTGACCCCTTTCAAATTTGCCCAGTTGGCTGGAGGAAGCACGATTGCATCACTGTGGCATGCCTGCCTGCTTGCTTCACACGTTTGCGCCACACTGACCATTCTCGTTGCTAACACTCCCTATTAACGTTTAGACACGGATGACGTTCTTGTAGCTATCCTACTATGCTATCTGTTGGCGCACGACGTTGGAACCATTATCAGTACATCTAATCCCCCAGGAGATATACGCCGTTATCGAATCGAAATCGACGTCGTCTTTCCAGATATATTATTTTTTCCCTGGCTGCGCAGTTCTGACAAGAAGAGAATATAAACTTCCGAACTGTCATACTACAGAAGAATTCCGAATATTAGGTAGTAGATGGAATAACTAATAAATAGATCCTGAATCGAACTGAGGGGAAAAGAAAATTGTAGAACAGCTTGATCAAAAGAAGAGATCGGTTAGTAAGAAACATCTCGCGCTAGCAATGAATCGTCTTTTTGGTAATGGAAGGAAGTGTAGAATAAAAACTGAACAGTGAGACCAAGGCATGAATAATGTAAGCAGGTTCAAGTGGCTGTAGGATGCAGCAGTTACTCGGAGATGAAGAGGCTTGCACAGGATAGAGTGGATAGCTGGAACAAACCTGTCTTCGAACTCAAGACCACACCTCCACCACCACCACCAACAACAACAACAACAATAACAACAACAGCGACAACAATGAATAAATAATTTATCATTAAATCCACTGAAACTTGTAAAGAGTAATACTTTCTATACTAGAAGATATTATCTTCATTACTCATTCCTAATGCTATAACCGGCTCAGAAAAGAGTCCAATATCGAGTTGCAAAAATCTTTTTATCTCTCTCCCAATAACATCCAATGTCTGACAGACAGCAAAGCAGTTTTTCAATCTAACCTGAAATCATGTCTCCTGGAAATCCCTCTGGTTAGTTTGCTTTTATATTACACATTGTTTCACTTGTAATATGAATAGTAACAATGAGTAACATTTTCACATATATTAAATTGAAGCTACTGCACTAGCAAGTAATCTTTAAACGGCAATAAAACAATCTTACTCACAGACAACACATATATACATAGCATTTAAAGATACTTGTTGCACGTCATTTTGTTAGAAATCATGCGTATCATATATGGAACACGTAAGTAACTGCAGTGATAGGTAGTAGCCATGTAGTTTTAATTAGTGAGGTGCCGGACCATGAATTAGCACAATTTCCACAAAGAATTTTACTAGCTTGGCCTTCTGCAAAAGTTTCGTTACACTATATTTGTGAAACTGATAGGAAATGAAGACCTTCGAGTGACTAGTTGAATTATTAAAATACACTCCTGGAAATGGAAAAAAGAACACATTGACACCGGTGTGTCAGACCCATCATACTTGCTCCGGACACTGCGAGAGGGCTGTACAAGCAATGATCACACGCACGGCACAGCGGACACACCAGGAACCGCGGTGTTGGTCGTCGAATGGCGCTAGCTGCGCAGCATTTGTGCACCGCCGCCGTCAGTGTCAGCCAGTTTGCCGTGGCATACGGAGCTCCATCGCAGTCTTTAACACTGGTAGCATGCCGCGACAGCGTGGACGTGAACCGTATGTGCAGTTGACGGACTTTGAGCGAGGGCGTATAGTGGGCATGCGGGAGGCCGGGTGGACGTACCGCCGAATTGCTCAACACGTGGGGCGTGAGGTCTCCACAGTACATCGATGTTGTCGCCAGTGGTCGGCGGAAGGTGCACGTGCCCGTCGACCTGGGACCGGACCGCAGCGACGCACGGATGCACACCAAGACCGTAGGATCCTACGCAGTGCCGTAGGGGACCGCACCGCCACTTCCCAGCAAATTAGGGACACTGTGGCTCCTGGGGTATCGGCGAGGACCATTCGCAACCGTCTCCATGAAGCTGGGCTACGGTCCCGCACACCGTTAGGCCGTCTTCCGCTCACGCCCCAACATCGTGCAGCCCGCCTCCAGTGGTGTCGCGACAGGCGTGAATGGAGGGACGAATGGAGACGTGTCGTCTTCAGCGATGAGAGTCGCTTCTGCCTTGGTGCCAATGATGGTCGTATGCGTGTTTGGCGCCGTGCAGGTGAGCACCACAGTCAGGACTGCATACGACCGAGGCACACAGGGCCAACACCCGGCATCATGGTGTGGGGAGCGATCTCCTACACTGGCCGTACACCACTGGTGATCGTCGAGGGGACACTGAATAGTGCACGGTACATCCAAACCGTCATCGAACCCATCGTTCTACCATTACTAGACCGGCAAGGGAACTTGCTGTTCCAACAGGACAATGCATGTCCGCATGTATCCCGTGCCAGCTAACATGCTCTAGAAGGTGTAAGTCAACTACCCTGGCCAGCAAGATCTCCGGATCTGTCCCCCATTGAGCATGTTTGGGACTGGATGAAGCGTCGTCTCACGCGGTCTGCACGTCCAGCACGAACGCTGGTCCAACTGAGGCGCCAGGTGGAAATGGCATGGCAAGCCGTTCCACAGGACTATATCCAGCATCTCTACGATCGTCTCCATGGGAGAATAGCAGCCTGCATTGCTGCGAAAGGTGGATATACACTGTACTAGTGCCGACATTGTGCATGCTCTGTTGCCTGTGTCTATGTGCCTGTGGTTCTGTCAGTGTGATCATGTGATGTATCTGACCCCAGGAATGTGTCAATAAAGTTTCCCCTTCCTGGGACAATGAATTCACGGTGTTCTTATTTCAATTTCCAGGAGTGTAAAATTTACTTCAGCGCTTCAGCGCAATTAAAGAGATATACTTCTGAAATAATGTCGTAACATGCGTTGACTGAACAAACCCACTGGAGTCTTTGGAGAGTAGCAACAGTTAGTCAGGATAAGAAATGATGCAGAACAATTACAGGGAGAGAGTTAAAAAGGGCATTTACATCGTTAAAATACCAGTTCAAACGGCTATCAGGGTTTGGCTTGAAAAAAAAAAGTCACGGAAGATGCCAACTGTGCTTATTTAAATAAACCTGGATGTAATAAGCCAGATATGCTCTGAAACATTTAAAAGGTTATAGCAGAATATAAATTAAAGGTAGTTGTAACTAAGCGCTGCCAAAACTATGTTCTGCTTTGACACTCCCTAAATCTTCACAGAAAAGTAATAAAAAACAATAGTTACAAAAGGTCCCACAGCTGAATTAATACATTAAAAACATTAAACACTGTACTCATCACTTAGCAACCGACCCAGAGGAAGATAAAGTGTATACTGCAAATATCGGTAATCGATGTCACTCACCGAACTTCAAATGAAGTTGATAAATGCACAAGTAAAGTATTAAGCATGGGAAGCAGAAAAGATAAACGTTCTGTGCCAGATTTCGTGAAAGATCCGAAGCGAAGACAGCAACAAGTTTAACAAAGTACTCGCCGAATAATTTTCCTCTGTGATCCTTCTGGAACGACTATTTCATAGCCTTCGATGTCATGTGCCCGACTTAATACACTCAGGACAACTTCCCTCACCAGAGAGTTCACAACTTACCAGCCAGGCCTGAACTGCAGGAAACACACCAGAAATAGAAAGGCGCCAAGAAGAACTTGGTCTCTTGGTACTAACATAGAGTAATGTTCCAATACACCTCGCCTGGCCCATGACCGGTGATCGTGTCACCTGGGAAATATAAATTTTCCTGAGACTGAGAAGGTTATGCCCACGAATCAAAAGAATCTTAGAAAGTATCCCTCGCGCGAAACTCCGTTTTCTTGCGTGATATACTGCGAACTACGGATGAAGGGCAAGTGGGAGACTCCACATTTAATTTCCGGAAAGCATTTGACACGGAGCCCCATTCAAGACTGTTAACAAACATACGGGCATATGGAATAGGTTCCCAGTTATGTGAGTGGCTCGAAGACTGTTTAAATAACAGAACCCAGTACGTTGTTCGCTAGCGGTGCCCCAGTGAAGTGTCGTAGGACCGCCGTTACTTTCTGTATATATAAATAATCTGACGGACAGGGTGGGCAGCAATCTGCGGTTGTTTGCTGATGATGCTGTGGTGTATGGGAACGTGTCAAACTTGACTGACTGTAGGGGGACACAAGATGCCTTAGACAAAATTTCTTGCTGATGTGATGAATGGCAGCTAACTCTAAATGTAGAAACATGTAAGTTACTGCAAATGAGTAGGAAAAACAAACCACATGTTCGGATACTGTTTTATTAGTGTACTGCTTGACACATTCACGTCGTTTAGATATCTGGGTGTAACGTTACAAAGCGATATGAAATGTAACGAGCATGTGGGGATTGTGGTAGAGAAGGCCAATGGTCGACTGCGGTTTACTGGAAGAAAATTGGAAACGTGTGGTTCATCTCTAAAGGAGACCGCAAGTAGGAGCTAGTGTGAAATATTCTTGAGTAGTGCTCGAGTTTTTCGTATAAGTGCCGGATAGGACTGAAGGCAGACATCGAAGAAATTCAGAGGCGGGCCGCTATATTTGTTACCAGTTGGTTCGTTGGTTCGAACAACATGAAAAACTCAAATGGAAATACCGGTGGCGGGGGGGGGGGGGGGGGGGGGGGGGGGAGGGCGGGGGGGCAGGCAAAGAGCTCTTTTCTTTCGAGAAACGCTATTGAGAAAATTTAGAGGGCCGGCATTTGATGATGAAGGGGCTACCGCCGCCAACACACATTTCGCTTAAGAACCACGTAAATAAATCACGAGAAACTAGTGCTCATACGGAGCTATATAGACAGTCGTTTCTCCTCGCTCGTTTTTCAAGTGGAACAGGGAAGGTTCAAAATGGCTCTGAGCACTATGGGACTTAACATCTGAGGTCATCAGTCCCCTAGAACGTAGAGCTGCTTAAACCTACCTAACCTAAGGACATCACACATATCCATGCCCGAGGCAGGATTCGAACCTGCGACCGTAGCAGTCACGCGGTTCCGGACTGAAGCGCCTAGAACAGGGAAGGAAATGACTGTTAATGGCACAGAGTACTCCCCGCCACACACCGCACGGTGGCTTGGGGCGTACGTGCACTGTTTCAAGTTATTGGCTTTCGGGCCGTGCCCATTCAGACTTTTCAATAGTAACATCAGTGATGATGATGCGAAAGTAAGGACAACAACAACCCCCAGTACGAAGCGGAGAAAATATTCGACCCAGTCGGGAATCGGGACCGGGCCATTTTCCTTAGCAATCTGCCGCCCTGATTGAGGGGTAAGCATGTAGATGTAGATGTAGACTCTCTTCAGCACGTTACACTCCGAGCCAGTTTGACCAAACCACGTTAAGTCGGCGTTGCGCTGGCTGCCCCCTGTGGACGTAGCAAGTAAACACAATCTCGCTAGTTAGGAGAAGATTTACCGACATATGCTATCGATCCTGCGCATTTTCACGGATGAAGCAACAGGTGGCGCAGTGGTTAGACACTAGACTCGCATTCGGGAGGACGACGGTTCAATCTCGCGTCCGGCCATCCTGATTTGGGTTTTCCGTGATTTCCCTAAATCACTCCAGGCAAATGCCGGGATGGTTCCTCTGAAAGGGCACGGCCGACTTCCTTCCCCATCCTTCCCTAATCCGATGAGGCCGATGACCACGCTGTCTGGTCTCCTTCCCCAAACAACCAACCAACCCCAATACCATGCAGATAAACTACGGCCTTTAATTTGCATCAGCAATAACTAGGCCAAAACGAATGGTCTACTCCGTCTCATCATACACTGTTACTGAGTCCAGTTGTGCCTAATATGTCTGAAGTCAGGCACTACAACATTTTGCTTTTCACTTCGTTCACGAGCTTACATATTTATACGTCAAGTGCTAATTCCCTGTGTTTGCAGCATGCTAATTCTGTAGTTTATTCTTGACGTTGTTATAAATTGTTTTGGATGAACTTCCTTATAGACAATCGCGTCGGCTTCCAAAAGTTAAAGATTGTAAATAACTGCTAACACTGCCAGATAAGGCACTAAATGAGGATGTTCATAAAAAACACGCACACCATTTAAAAGTCGTACCAGATCCACAATTCTCAAGATACGGCAATGAAATTTTGTACCATGGATTATACGAAGTTAACACATTTACTGTTCCTTGGGCTATATATAACTTTTTTACGGAATTTAAAATTTTATTTCGGAATAGTATACGTACCTTTTTCTCAGAAACTATTCAAGAGATTTCTACAAAATTTTCTCTATTTAATCTCTTTCTATATAGTAAGCTTCTCTCATGAGGTTTTATAATATATCAAATAGGAGAATTTTTTATAATTTTCTAATTATAGTTCTGTAAGTACAATATAAAATTCATGAGCTATGCCCCACATCTCAGCTTACACTCAGAATTTTAAAAGATAATATATATACTTAAAACATAATTCTTATAGGGTTTATAGAAATAAGTGTACGAAATTTCGTAACCCTAGCCTTCATAGTTTCTGAGAAAAAGGTACATAAACCTAAAAAAACCTAATTTTCAGAAAGTGCAACTTAAAGTTCAACCTAAAGTTTTTTTTCTAATGCCATCTTTTCAGAAGGCTCCAGATTTGTACTAAGGGTCCACTTTCCCCTCAAGGCTTCTCTTCTGGTTTATTGTTTTCTGCCTTATTTTCTTTACTAAGTCTTCAACTAACTTTTCAGTTGCAGAGAGGCGCTGTAAATTTATTTTTCTCGTGATTTCTTGAGTGAAAGTTCTTAGCTTAAAACCCACTTTCTCTAATACCTCTATCCTCCCTACGTTCCAATCATTAAATACAAGAACTGCATTATAAAGTTTTGAACATGGCGTCGTTGACAGCGACCGCTTACAAAGTAAAATTAAAGCTATAACAGCCCTCGGCCGCAAAAATAAAGTCTTTCGACCTAGGTTTCGACGCTACTAAGAGTGCCTTCATCAAAAGTAAAACACTCAAATTGGCATGTCACGTATAAAATAAATATGAAGGAGTGTGATGCTACCGTAGCTCGACATGTGTGAGCAGCCCATAGTGGCCTGGCTTCTATGTTTTCTATTTTAAAATGCTGTGACTAAAGCTTTATCGCTTGATATTTATTTTATACGTGACATGCCAATTTGAGAGTTTTACTTCTGATGAATGCACTCTTAGAAGTGACGAGATCTAGGTCAAAAGACTTCATTTTTTCGACCGAGAGCTGTTATTGTTTTAATTTTTCTGCATTATAAATTGCAATTTTAACGACCGTAGCAGATTAAAATGTGACAAAACAAGGACTGCTTCCTCATAGACAAAGCGCTGGTTTGTTATTGTTCCTAAGGTATGGAATGGTGTCACAGATAACCTATAAATGTAAGGAATATATTTCATAGCCTTCTAGATGCATCCCGTGCAGGAATGCTGGAAAGAAATCCACGGAATTGTTGTTCACCTAGCTAGTATTGAAATGTTGCTTCATAAAGCGGACGTGGCAGGAAGATCGCGTCATACGTTTAATTATTTTTCATGTACTTCGGATGCGATTTGATTACTGAAACTTCGAGCTTATTTTCCGTGAGTTATTCTAATAAATAAAAAAGAAATTGAAAATTGACATTTTCCGTCAGTTTCATGGACTCCTTTAGTAACATGAAGAGTAATGGCTTCCTAGGGACACAGCTATGTTTGCGAAAGCTTCTCTATTCGGACTACCTCTGACTGGCAAAATGCTTTCAGTCCAGCCGAAAACCTAGCAATTTGTCGCAGACAAAATTTTTTTATTTTATAAACATCAGTGTGACACGGCTTCGAAAGTTTATTTCAGCGTCTGGAAACACTGAATCAAGTGGGTAGCTCTGTCAATGGCTCTTAGGCAGAATTAAATGTAAAATCTTTGGTGCAAGTCCGTGGCCGTGCTACTGGCCAATCTTCAGGTAGAGTGCACATTCTCATCGCTGCAGCGCTAGCAGGGGAGGAGGGTGGACCGATAGCCCGGTAGCCTTTTACCCCAGAGAGACGATCACAGTACCCATTTGCTAGCAGGAAAAGTAAACCTGCGGCCATTCTGGAAGAACTGGAACGAAGGATAATAGCGCACCTATCCAGGTTTGAACCGGTGACCTCCCAAGCCAGAGTCTATTGTTCTATCCACTAGACCACCACGGCCACAACTCTGGCTTTTAGCGTATCATATGTGAACACATGAATTGGATTTAACATGACCGATGTATTCGGAATCCATGTTGCTTACTGTTGTGAGGGTCCATTATGTTCGAACACACAGTAATTTCTTGATCTCCAAATATACGCGAGTATTATAGGACACCTATATTCTCCGATAGTGTTGTTATAAATGTTATCTACGTTATCAATACTGTGGGAAAACCGGAAAAGAAGCGAAATGTTTGCTATATGCCTAAGGATGTGAACTGATAAGAAATGAGGGGGCGGTATGCCGAATCGGCGAGGAAAGAAACATGTGCTAAGAACTGAGAAGAAGTTAGGACAGATTCATAGGACTTCTGTTAAGACGTAAGGGAATAACTCTCATGCTACTGGAGGGAGTAGTAACGGGTAAAATCTGTAGGGGATGACAGAGATTGCAATACAACCAACAAATAATTGAGCACTTTCAGTGCAAATGCTACTCGGAGGTCATAGGTGATGATGTTGGTGTAAGATGGGTTGGGGGGGGGGGGGGGGGTTTGCATATAAACGCAGTCAGTACAATTATGGGAAGAAAGGAAGCACACATAAGACAGGGTCGGCCGCGGTGGCCGTGCGGTTATGGCGCTGCAGTCCAGAACCGCGGGACTGCTACGGTCGCAGGTTCGAATCCTGCCTCGGGCATGGGTGTGTGTGATGTCCTTAGGTTAGTTAGGTTTAAGTAGTTCTAAGTTCTAGGGGACTTATGACCTAAGATGTTGAGTCCCATAGTGCTCAGAGCCATTTGAACCATAAGACAGGAGAATATAATATGAAACTTCATGCGTTGAGAGGATGATTGTAGTGATAGCAAAATCGACTCAAATTTACAAAGAAAGTGGCAGTACCAGCCCACATACCAGTATGATATTACACCCTTCAGGCCTGGATACTTGTACTGATTCGGTTAGGAAGTTTATCATTAAGGCGTTGTCTCCTCTCCTGAGGCAAGTTGACCAACAGCCTTTGTAACTGGTCCTTTAAATCTTGGATATTGGCAATGGAACAGAGTTGACGTGCAAACTGGTCCTATAAATGTTCCTTCGGGGACAGATCTAGGGATCTTGCTGGCCACGGATTAACTGAAGATAACGCTGACAATTAATGTACACACGTGCCATATGTGGGCGAGCATTATCTTTTGTGCGAGAGTTAACACAAGAGGGCACAAGATGCCCATGACTTACTATTCCCTCTATCACTACCAGCCTTGACCTTAAGTTCTGACAGATGGCTCTGCTCACCATGTCACCAGAAGTTGCATGTTGTACCTAACCAAAACAACGGTCACTGCCGCACTCACCAACAATAGTCATGTGCAGAACCACAATTCATTGCTGTTCTCAATTCAACGCCATTCATTACCATTCCATGCTTCTAGATCGTGGGACTACTCCAAATGCAGCCTTTAGTGGAGTGATGTTAACAGTAGCCTACACTTGGAATGGTAATTCCCTAGTCTGGTCTCAGAACAGTGGAGTAAGATGACGCAGAATGTTTCAGAGAGTCCATTATTACTTCTAAATGTCAAATGCTGAAGTGAAGAGGTTACGATGCGCTTTGTGCACAATACGGCGATCCTCTCTTGTGGTGGCCAGACGTGGTTGACCACAAGTTTGACGACGAATATGGCTGCCCTCACGTTTGGACGCAGTCCAACATCCGGCCACTATCGTATCCTAATCCCCCGAAAATCTGAATACAGCACGATTCGATTAGCCGGCTAAACGGAGACTCACAGTGAGCCCATTTCAAACTCAGCTGCCAATAACGTTGTCTCAAATGGGTAAGTGGTGTCTTCGTGTCCTTCACAGTGATCACTCAACATTTATCACTCTTGACGCCCTTTATATATCCTTCGGGGCATGGTAACAACATTAAACAGGAAAAACACGATTGCGGACGATCTACTTGTTATAGAGAATTGCAGAATACCCGCTGATGGTGTACGGATTTACAATGACGTCTGACCATGTCCCCTCCTTTTGACAGGTAGCGTAATATAAAGTTATCGGGCTTCAAGCACCACGTTTCGAAGACTATCACTCCTGTCACCTTGTGGTGAAGCGTCTTTTCGTAGGTAATCCAACTTCTCCGGGTACTACACGGCAATTGGGAATTGTGACAGGGTCCGTACTCGAGACCTAGAATGTTCCATCATACTTTACATCGGGTGCCGTCTGGATGCCTCTATCCTTGGGGATCTAGCTTCCAAATGTGACCTTTAACTGGTACCAAACACATTTCAGTTGGGAACAACCGTCTCTGTTTGGGAGCCCATCATTCCTGTTAATTCTGAAGTCTTCCTTTACTATGTCCCAAAATCAAATGGCCGTGCACAGTACTCTGTCCCGTTCCCAATCGAACATATGGCCTGCTGTCCAAGCTAACATCAGCAGCTCCCGAGTTATGTATGCCGGACAAAAAATTACTCACCTGCAGGAGACATCAAAACATCGTCAAAATCTTTAATGACAGCCTCATTTCGGCGAGGAAGAGAATCTAAAAGTTTTTTTTTTTTTTGCATGTTCTATCCAGTTGAAGCCACTCATTGATGATTAGGTCAGCAAAGCTATGAAACTACAGTGACGTTAGCAACGTTTCACCGTGTTTTCTATAGCATTAAGAAAGGGCGAATTAGTAGAACACTCTAGATAAGAGAGAGAGTGCCTGCTTATTCGTCAAAGCAAAACAGTATGTCAGGAGGCCTGTGAACAAAACTGTCGTCATCTTCGAAGACAGGGGTGTTCACAATACACACATATTGAAGATGTAGAAGCAACGGCAACATTTGATCACAGATAACGTAGAAATAATCCATGTTCAGCGTAATCTGAATGAGTGAGTCGAGGACATCGTACGAAAAAGACACCCGAAACAGCGCATAAGTACACTCTGCATATATTCCAGTTTCAACGCCGCAATTACACTGAACGCCTATCATATGAAAAGCAACAACAACGTGACTCCTCAAACAATAGACACGACTGAATCTTCCTGGCAGATTAGACACGCCTGCATTCGTTTACCATCCAGTTTCAAAGTTTCTTGACCCACTGAAGACGTGCAAATTCGTGTGCCACGTTTTGCGAGATGCCGACCTGAAAATACATTGCATTCAGGTTTGTTCACAGATCGGTTTCTGGTTGAGACGCATCTTCGTGAACTGACAGCAGCAATTCGTGTCGGGTTTGTAATCGATTAGCACTGAAAAAGGGATCCCACGAGGGGAACCGGCTGCTAGGGGATAAAATTGCTCTTTCCCAAAAATTTTAAATTTTGAATTACGTGGTAATTACACAAACAGATAAAATATTCCTATTCTTAAGACTGTTTATGATCTTTAAATTTTTCAAATGATTTTACACAACTGCTATGGGATAGCAATATGCACATATACACATGCTGATAGTCTCGCGTACGCGAGGTATAAAAGGGCATCGCTTTGGTGGAGTTGGTATTTGTACTCATGAGATTCATGTGAAAAGGTTTCCGAAATGACGGGAACTGACAGACTTTGAACGCGGAATGGTATTGGAGCAAAACGCACGGGACATTTCATTTTGGAAATTGTTAAGGAATTCAATATTCCGGTGCCCACAGTGTTAAGAGTGTGTCGAGAACACCATATTTCAGGCATTACTTCTCACACGAATAACGCAGTGGCCAACAGAATACACATAACGACCTAAAGTTATCAGTGCTAACAGGCAAGCAACACTGCATGAAATAATCGCAGAAATCAATGTGGGACGTACGACGAACGTATCGATTAGGACAATGTTGCAAATTCTGGAGCGAATGGGCTATGGCAGTAGACGACCGACGCGAGTGCCTTTGCTAACAGCACAACATCGTCCGCTGTGTCTCTCCTGCGCTCGTGACCATACCGGTTGGAGCCTAGACGACTGGTCAGATGAGTCTCGATTTCAGTTGGTAAGAGCTGATGATAGGGTTCGACTGTGGTGCTGACCTCACAAAGCCATGGATCGAAGATGTCAACAAGGCACTGTGAAAGCTGGTGGTGGCTCTATAATGGTGTGGGCTGTGTTTATGTGACGTGAACCGTGTCCTCTGGTCCAACTGAACCGATCTTTGCTTGGGAATGGTTATACTCGGTTACTTGGAGACCATTTGCAGCCACTTGTAAACTTCATGTTGCCAAACAACGGTGGAATTTTTATGGGTCAATGTGCCATGTTACTGGGCCACAATTGTTTGCGATTTGTTATAAGAACATTCTGGACAGTTCGAGCGAATGATTTGTCTACCCATATCGCCCGAGTTAAATCTCACTGAATATTCAGTGGACATAATTGTAAGGTCTTCATGCAGAAAATCCTGCACAGGCTACACTTTCGCATTTGTGGACGGCTATAGAGGCAGCATGGTTCAATATTTCTGCAGGGGACGTCCAATGACTTATTGAATTCATGCCACGTCGATTTTCTACACTATGCCGCGAAAAAGAAGGTCGGACACGACGTTAGGAGGTATCCCACGACTTTTGTCACCTCTATGTTATCATGGATGATGTTGACGCTGTTATGATGTACTGATTATGCTGCTGGTGCATCAGAAAGGTCACACTCGTGATGAAGTTGGAATAATGAGTAAACCCTACTACAGTGGGGCTCGGTGGAGCCATAGGAAACCACTAACATAATTTGAGAGGAAGGATGGAAGAGGGACAAAACCGAAGAATGGCGTGAACAGGAGCATCGGTGATGAAGGCAAGGTGGGTATATCTTGGAGCAGATTTCATCTCTGGGTAGTGCATATTGGTCGAACGTTCTGTGGGAGAGAATGAATAAGGCATGAAGTTGCGTGGAAGATAAGATATTAGCGTTATGGTGCAACGAGGTACCTGAAAAGGGGATTGGTGGATAGCATATTGATTGCTTTGACCATTTTTTAGTTAAAGTGATGGATTCGAATGTATTCCAAGAAAAGAAGGTGTGTGAAATGGAGAGTTAGTGTAGGAATAGAACTTATTAACGTAGGTGGTTCCGGGACGTGAAGCGATGTGTATGTCTTTCTAGGATTTCAAGGGATTTCCAGAACTTAGGAGAGACGAAGTTGTAGACAACATTGTCATAAGTCTGGATTGGGAAGATGATGGATTTTTCGCCAAGGATAGTGATAGAATGATGTAGATTCCAGATGTTGCCTGTTGGTAGTTTAAGCATGTATAGCGCTTCGTGTTGGATGTTGAGAAGGTGTGCTTTCCATATTAGTTTTCTGTCGAAGGCTAGTATAAAATATTTTCTTTACTTTCTTTGTTAGTTAGAGGGATGGGTTGGTTGTAGTTGGCGAGGCGGAAATCTGCAAGGAAGCAATTGTAGAGTGTTGTGGCCAAGGATTGTGGCTTTGTTTCTCTGTTGATTTACTTGAAGGTCCCTCTTGTTACACCACTCAATCAAGAGTGACATTCGGGCGAAAGGCAACGAGATTTTAATTATTCAGCCATTGTGTTATTTCCTCTATTGTAGGACATCCAGGAGTTCATGGACGGAGCGGAACACGGAGTGGTCTACTTCAGTCTCGGCTCCAACGTCAAGAGTAATTCGTTGCCTTGGGAGAAGATACAGGCCTTCCTGGATGCGTTTCGAGAGCTGCCGCAGCGAGTCCTTTGGAAATGGGAGAACGACTCGTTGCCTGGACAACCAGATAATGTTATGATCAACAAGTGGCTGCCACAGCAGGGTGTCCTAAGTGAGTTGTGTTTACTAGTTTTTGTTTTTGTACTTCCAGTCTTCTGACTGAAGGTTTGAGGGACTTGGACCATTCACTTATGTAAAAATTAAATGGAAAACTGCAGCCATCCTTCCGATGTTATTTATTATATAGCTACCAGTTCCGGTGATTCAGTACACCATCTTTAGGCCTTAACTGTATACACAGTCCTATCTGTGGCTAACATCTATGAGCTGGTTTCCGTAGACTGTAGCAACGATGTTGTGACTCTAGCCACCGGGCAGCTACTACGATCTATCTACATAACAGATGAAGGAACTCCCATATATTTAGTGAATTAAAGATTCTTCCAAAATGCTTTTATATTCCAGTCTCTGATCACAAATGAATTCTTTAGACGATGACCATCTTCAGAACTAAAATATATACATCTAATGAGCAGTGTGTCTTTTAACATAAAACAGCAATGT
Source organism: Schistocerca piceifrons (assembly GCF_021461385.2). NCBI lineage: Eukaryota > Metazoa > Arthropoda > Insecta > Orthoptera > Acrididae > Schistocerca > Schistocerca piceifrons. The sequence goes on along the minus strand of NC_060139.1, from coordinate 930,577,120 downwards.
GTATCACAATATACTGTCATACACCAGGGAAATGTACAGATAAATTATGGTATAACGTACCTTTTTTATACCATGTCCTAAAGTGATACGGCCATAATGGCATCGTCAAAACATGTAAATATAATCAGCATAGCATCGTCACATATATTTAAAATATGGTGTAGAATAGGCCACATCGTCCCCATAGTGATCATTGCCAACTAGCTACTGAGGTGCAGTAGCATCTAGAAATCTGTTTACCTACACCTTCCCTAGGTGTCGCTACTGTGGGCTTGCTTATATGTAGTCATCATTTACGCAAAAACATAATCTGATAAAAGCACATTAGATAAAATGCATGTAGCAGACTTATTAAAATTGATGGCTATCATAGAAACCAATTGTGATACATTGAAAGATGAATGCAGTTACCCATGTAAAATTATTAAAAGAAAATATACGAAGAATATAGATCCTACCATTATTTTTTATGGTGAATTTAAGGTCAGCAATTCATATAGCGTAATACATTGCCTGTGGCAACCTATAAATTACTTATGAAAGATAAAATGTCTATATGACAGCTGAAAAAGAGACAGATCAATGAACAGCGCCCTCTGTTGGGTCGGCCGCTAGGATCTTATGTAGGCGCGCACCGATCGTAAGAACTTAACCAATAGAGGGCTTCACATACATCGTGACATGTCTCCCACAGAAAACTTTTAAACAACGTATAAGCACTCAATAAATAAAATTATATAGTTTGGCTATACATTCCACGAGTAGGTAGGAGATAATCAGTTACAAGATTAGAGCGACTACTGTGCGGAAGTAAGGGAACTGCCTTCTGTCATCAACATAACTCATCAAGTAAGGCCAGGTATAAATACCCGAGGCATCATTTGGTTCTTGTAGTATGTTATCAAACAAAGCAAAGCAGGCGTGGGGTACCCTAGGGGAATGATGCCTTTTGGCATTGTAAATTTTTAACTCCAACAAGTCGAGAGCGCGACCCTTCTCTGCCCTATGTAAAATACGCATACAACTCTTGCTATTCTTCCAAAACCTCAAAGACGGTTTTCCCGAGAATTTGTGAGAGCTGCATCGAAATGCTTCGGTTGATTGATATTCGAGCTATGAACTTCACGTGCCGTAAAAATAAAAAAATTATCATGTAGGCTTGTTGTTAGCACCTCGCGAAGGCAGTCAGGCGAGTCGATGTCTGCATGTTGCAGCGGTAGCCGGTGGTTCAGCCTTCTGCGGCTGCCGCTCGGAGGGCTCCCGCCGCTCTCGCTGGCGACCGTCCGCCTTCTCCCGAACAAGACGCCCCGTCTGGTGTCTCCTACACCACTGTGCCCCACAGAGAGCCCTTCTGACTGTCCCTCACATTTCTCTTTATAAATGTCGTGTGGCTAGGGCCTGCCGTCGGATAGACCGTTCGCCGGGTGCAGATCTTTCGATTTGACGCCACTTCGGTGACTTCTGCGTCGATGAAGATGATATGTGATGATCAGGACAACACAACACCCAGTCCCTCAGCAGGAAAAATCTCCGACCCAGCCAGGAATCGAACCCGGGCTCTTAGGATTCACATTTTGTCGCACTGACCACTTTTTTTAAATCTCATTTTGTTCGTTTTTGGTCGTTGTATTTGTTCTGGAAGGATGTCCCTTCACACTTGTTCAAGTTTTTAATTCACCCATTCACTCAGTTACTTTGTTACAGAGGGCAGCTATCCTTCCCACCGAACACGCTGAGCTACTGTGCCGGCTATTACACATTAATGTAACAAACGCCTGTGTTCGACGTCGACATGCAATAACAGACGGTAGGTGGCAGCACTAGCAATGGAAGATATACAGGGTGTAAATTTTAAGGTGGCAAACCAGAATAACTCGAAAAATAAGCTTCACACGAAAAAATGCGTAGATTCCAAAGTTGATTATTTTCGAGGGGGACATCTGCTGGTGCTAAAATTAGCCCGCCACCCCAGCCCCCTGAGGATGGGGTGGGAGGCAACTTTAAAATTTCAAATGGGTACACCCATTTTTTATTGCAGAATCAGATTCTACATAAAAAACTACGTCCATTTTGTCTTAAACATTTGTTTTGATTCTTGGTAGTTTGCGCTGTAATTCAAGAAAATCCATGTTCTCGTTTTTGCGAGGAACATGGTTACGGATAAATAAAAAATAATTATTTACTTCGTATTCTCCATGATGATCACCCCTTCCCTGACACCCTTAGTAAGGCCAACCACTTTGCCTCCTACCTCTCCGATGTATTTTCCATCCCCGATGATCCCCAGTTCGATTACTCCCTCTTCCCGGATATCCGCGATCGAACTGACACCTCTGTCCCTCCCCTCGCTCCTGGTTTCCAGTACTTGGGTAGTCCTGTCCACCGGTTACTACTCCGACCTGTGGAAAACCTCCCATATCCTCATGTTCCTTAAACCTGGCAAACCGCCGTCTGCCGTCTCCTCCTACCGTCCCATCAACCTTACTTCGGTCTTCAGCAAGGTCCTGGAATCTATCCTCACCCGACGCATCCACCAGCATCTCCGCCAGCACCGCCTCCTTCCCGTTACCCAGTGTGGCTTTCGGCCGTCCTTCTCTTCCGACGATCTTCTCCTTCACCTCATCTCCTTTCCGAACAGCTTAATTCCCGTCGCTCCGCAATCTTCCTCTCCCTGGACCTCGAACGTGCCTATGACCGCGTATGGCATTCCGGTCTCCTCTTCAAGCTCCAAACCTTCGCCCTTCCCATTAACTACGTCCGTCTGATCGTCTCCTTTCTCTCCCGCCGTCCTTCTTATGTCACCATCCATAACACCGATTCCAAAACCTTTTTCCCCTCTGCCGGTGTGCCCCAAGGCTCCGTCCTCTCCCCCCTTCTGTACCTTTTGTACACGGCGGACATGCCGCCGCCGTCACCCCCCGTCCACCTCCTCCAGTTTGCCGATGACACCGCGTTCCTTGCCCTTGTCCCCACCCTGCAGCGCTCCCAACACCTTCTCCAATCCCATCTTGACCGGTTTACCGCTTGGTGCAACCAGTGGTTGCTCAAGGTCAATCCCTCCAAAACCCAGGCGATCATTGTAGGCAAAACCACCCTTTCCTTCCGCCTCCTTGATTTCCATCTCACCATCTATGGCCGTCCTATCGCCCTCACTCCCACCCTTAAGTACCTTGGCGTCACCCTCGACCGTCGCCTCTCCTGGACTCCCCACCTCCGGACAATCCAAGCCAAGGCACGCTCACGACTCAGTCTCCTCAAGCTCCTCTCCGGCCGTACGTGGGGTCTGGACCCCTCCACCACCCTCCACACCTATAAATCCCTCATCCGCCCTATCCTTTGTTATGCCCATCCGGATTGGATCTCCACCCCCCCTACCTTTTACAACTCCCTCCAAAGCATCGAACGTCATGCTCTCCGCCTCGCCTATCGCATCCGTCTCCCCTCCCCCACGCGGATCCTGTATGATCTCATCCCTTTCCCTCACCTCCTTCTTTTCCTTGAAAGGATACGGATCCTGTACACCTCCCACAAACTCGATCCTCCTCACCCGCTCGTCTCCCCGATCCTCTCCCACCCCCGCCCGCTGCCGCGCCTGTATTCGCACGTCCCACCCGGTCTCCATCTCTCCACCTTCCTTACCCTCTCCCAAGGTGGCTTCCGCCAGCTCCCTCTCCCTGATGATGCCCTCCTCCCTTCCATCTACCCCTCCTACCAACTTTGATCCTCCTGCCCTCCTCCTGTACTTACTCCTCTGGGCACACTCCCTCCCTTCTCTCCCTTTTCCCTCCCTCCTTTCTCCCCCCTCCTCCCCCGGGCCTCCCCTCCCCTGTCCCTCTCCTCCTGCCCCCGTCTCCTAAGCCATTGGCATCCTTTTTTTTCTCCCCTCTCCCCCACCTCACCCCTGTTCACCTCTTGGCAGGTCCCCGGACTCGCACACGCTCAGTGGACATTCGCGCGCCGGACATCACCGCCATCAGTGTATCGTGTGTGCCGTCATGTTTAGTGTTCAGTGTTCACCGTCACACTCCATTGTTCACCAGTGCCATCGTATTCTTCAGTGTTTGTCCGTCATGTCAACAGTTCGTAGTGTGGATTGTCATCGAGTGTGAACGGCTTCTTGTGTTTTTATGTTCATGTGTCTACTGTTTTTTCCCGCCGTTTTTCTAAGTGATGTCTCTTCTCTGTTTATCTCATTGTACTCTCTTCGGCTGAAGAGCGGCGTATTGTGCTGCTGCCAGCCTACCTGATTGTTCAGGTGTCAAAATAACAATAAAGTAAAAAAATTAAAAAAAAATTTACTTCTTAAACTTTGATTCATTGAAACTGAAACTCTCCTTCTCTCCCCATAGGGTGTAGCGTTATACAAATTAGGCATCGAGAATGGCGTTACACAAATCAGGCGTCGAGAATGGCGTTATCCAAATTAGCCGCCGAGGCAACTGTGGTGCACTATGGGCCATAGATGACAGGGGAGAATGACGGCTGCAGAATGGGTGTGCTACTGGTCAGCAACTGAAAGCCCAGACAAACGACGGGGCTAACAACAGCGTTTCCTCAACGGCTGTCCAGCGAACGTTCCTCCGTGTGGTGCTCTGCAGGAGGTGCGTCGTTCATGCACACATGCTGACTGCCGTTCATCGGCGACTAAGGCTGGCATTTGCACGTCAGTACCGTGAGTAGACTTCTACTGAATGGCGCCAGGTGGCCATTTGAGATGAATCAAATTTCATGCTTCATTGGACAGATGGCCGTTCGCTTGTACGGCTTAAAAATCTCACAGCAAACACTGAAGCCGGAGGAGAGGCCGTTATGGTTTGGGGAATGTTTTGGTAGCGTTCCCAGTATGACAGCGTCATTATCGAAAACACAATGGATCAACACAAGAATGTTTCTATCCTTGCCGACCATGTCCACGCGTATATGCACTTTGTTTCTCCGCGGCACGACAGCATATACACTACTGGCCATTAAAATTGATATACCAAGAGGAAATGCAGATGATAAACGGGTATTCATTGGACAAATATATTATACTAGAACTGACATGTGATTACATTTTCACGCAATTTGGGTGCATAGATCCTGAGAAATCAGTACCCAGAACAACCAACTCTGGCCGTAATTACGGCCTTGATACGCCTGGGCATTAAGTCAAACAGAGCTTGGATGGCGTGTACAGGTACAGCTGTACGTGCAGCTTCAACACGATACCACAGTTCATCAAGAGTAGTGACTGGCGTATTGTGACGGGAAAGTTGTTCGGCCACCACTGACCAGACGTTTTCAATTGGGGAGATTATTTATCCTGCAGAAATGTAGGGTTTCGCAGGGATCGAATGAAGGGTAGAACCACGGGTCGTAACACATCTGAAAAGTAACGTCCACTGTTCAAAGTGCCGTCAATGCGAGCAACAGGTGACCGAGACGTGTAGCCTATGGCACCACAAACCATCACGCCGGGTGATACGCCAGTATGGCGATGACGAATACACGCTTCCAATGTGCGTTCACCGCGATGTCGCCAAACACTGAAGTGATTATCATGATGCTGTAAACAGAACCTGGATTCATCCGAAAAAATGACGTTTTGCCATTCGTGCACCCAGGTTCGTCGTTGAGTACACCATCGCAGGCGCTCATGTCTGTGGTGCAGCGTTAAGGGTAACCGCAGCCGTGGTCTCCGAGCTGATAGTCCATGCTGCTACAAACGTCGTCGAACTGTTCGTGCAGATGATTGTTGTCTTGCAGACGTCCCCATCTGTTGACTCAGGGATCGAGACGTGGCTGCACCATCCGTAACAGCCATGCGGATAAGTTGCCTGTCGTCTCGACTGCTAGTGATACGAGGCCGTTGGGATCCAGCACGGTGTTCCGTATTACCTTCCTGAACTCACCGATTCCATAATCTGCTAACAGTCATTTGATCTCGACCAACGCGAGCAGCAATGTTACGATACGATAATCCACAATCGCGATAGGCTACAGTCCGACCTTCATCAAAGTCGGAAACGTGACGGTACGCTTTTCTCCTCCTTACACGAGGCATCGCAGGAACGTTTCACCAGGCAACGCCGGTCAACTGCTGTTTGTGTATGAGAAATTGGTTGGAAACTTTCCTCATGTCAGCACGTTGTAGGTGTCGGGTGTCGCCACCGGCGCCAACCTTGTGTGAATACTCTATAAAGCTAATCATTTGCATATCACAGCATCTTCTTCCTGTCGGTTAAATTTCGAGTCTGTAGCACGTCATCTTCGTGGTGTAGCAATTTTAATGGCCAGTAGGGTACCAGCAGGACAATGAAACGTGTCGCGCAGTACGCAGTGTTGGTGTGTAGTTCGAAGAGCCTCAGGATGGGTTTACCGTACTCACCTGGCCACCAAACTTACCGCTTTCAAACACAATCGAGAATCCGTGGGACCACCTCGATCGGGCTGTTTCTCAATCGAGACACATAGAAAGCGCAGTTGGCTACGGCCCTGTTGTCGCCATGGATCCACATCCATGTCGACATCTTCCAGAACCTCACCAAATGTCTTCCTGTATGTCTCGCAGCGGTCCAAGCTGCAAAAGGTGGTTATTAAGGCTTTTGACACGTGGTCACATTAATGTGACTTGCCAGTGTGGTCACTCTCCGCGTGTTAAAAAAAAAATAATCAAGTTTTTCTTAACAAAAGATAGTAATGACGTTCTTAATTGTTTATAATTATCAGTAGTTTGAAAGTTTAACACCGTAAAGTAAGTATTGCAGTTTCAATTTACCTTCTATGGTTTCCAGCAATGCTGGTGGATGTCGTCGTAGTGTTCCTGTGTCGACTGTGCAGAACACTTGAACACGTCCATCTTGGTAAACGTACGCTACGGAAATTGTTGAAAACTTTTCGGATCTCATCTTCGCAGAACTGTTACACACTGAATACTGACGATTATCAACACAGTTTTTCTAGTTTTAATCAGCTCTATATCCTGAAAGAATGTTGTTGTTGATATGATCTTCAGCCCTGAGACTGGTTTGATGCAGCTCTCCATGCTACTCTAACCTGCGCAAGCTTCTTCACCTCCCAGTACCTACTGCAGCCTACATCCTTCTGAATCTGCTCAGTGAATTCATCTCTTGGTCTCCCTCTACAATTTTTACCCTCCACGCTGCCCTCCAATACTAAATTGGTGATCCCTCGATGTCTCAGAACATGTCCTACCAACCGATCCCTTCTTCTAGTCAAGTTGTGCCACAAACTCATCTTCTCCCCAATTCTATTCAATACGTCCTCATTAGTTATATGGTCTACCCATCTAATCTTCAGCATTCTTCTGTAGCACCACATTTCAAAAGTTTCTATTCTCTTCTAGTCTATACTATTTATCGTCCACGTTTCACTTCCATACATGACTACACTCCATACATATACTTTCAGAAATGATTTCCTGACACTTAAATCTATACTCGATGTTCACAAATTTTTCTTCTTCACAAATGCTTTCCTTGCCATTGCCAGTCTATATTCTATATCCTCTCTACTTCGACCATCATCAGTTATTTTGCTTCCCAAATAACAAAACTCCTTTACTACTTTAAGTGTCTCATTTCCTCAGCATCACCCTACTTAATTCGACTACATTCCATTATCCTCGTTTTGCTTTTGTTGATGTTCATCTTATACCCTCCTTTCAAGACACCGTCCATTCCGTTCAACTGCTCTTCCAAGTCCTTTGCTGTCTCTGACAGAATTACAATGTCATCGGCGAACCTCAAAGTTTTTATTTCTTCTCCATGGATTTCAATACCTACTCCGAACTTTTCTTTTGTTTCCTTTATTGCTTGCTCAATATACAGATTGAATAACATCGGGGAGAGGCTACAACCCTGTCTCACTCCCTTCCCGACCACTGCATCCCTTTCGTACCCCTCGACTCTTATAACTGCCATCTGGTTTCTGTACAAATTGTAAATACCGCTGCCACCATCAGAATTTGAAAGAGAGTATTCCAATCAACATTGTCAAAAGCTTTCTCTAAGTCTACAAATGCTAGAAACGTAGGTTTGGCTTTCCTTAATCTTTCTTCTAAGATAAGTCGTAGGGTCAGTATTGCCTCACGTGTTCCAACGTTTCTACGGAATCCAAACTGATCTTCCCCGAGGTCGGCTTCTATCAGTTTTTCCATTCGTCTGTAAAGAATTCGCGTTAGTATTTTGCAGCTGTGACTTATTAAACTGATAGTTCGGTAATTTTCACATCTGTCAACACCTGCTTTCTTTGGGATTGTAATTATTATATTCTTCTTGAAGTCTGAGGGTATTTCGCCTGTCTGATACATCTTGCTCACCAGATTACCTGAAAGAATATGGGCGTTATATTTAGGGGTTTGTACCTCAGTCGATAAAAAGGGAACCCTTACAGGGTTGCTTCGTCGTCCACATTTCTGTCCGTCTGTCTCTCAGACCCACTGTTAAGAATGATTTCTCCGAGGAAAGCGAAAAGATATGACGCTGAATTAATGTTAGGTACTAAGGAACGATCCTTCGGGGCTGTGAAAAGTTTAAGCTCCTAAATCATTGCTGTGAAAATATATGGTAATTTATGTCACATATTTCGATACTCACACATCAAAACCTGTAGGGTATTCCTGTTGAACTAGCAACATGAAATTTGACGAGCAGCAAGGTTTCGACATAGAAGTAAAAGAAAAATCCGAAAATTGTTAATTTCTAATTACATCAGTTTTTAATTTTTGCTGTTTGTTGTCCATCTGTCCGTCCGTCTGTTAGGACCGCCTTTTGCCAGGAGTGGGTAGAGGTTGAAATTTCTATATTTAAATGAGTGTGACTGCATTTAAATTGCAGAATGACACAGAAGATGAAACTTCTACGTTATTTGATTCTGAAACAGCTGAGTAAAACTGAACGTACTGCGCCTACTTCCTCTTTACTTTTTATTATCATGTCAACACTGACCCACAATATTGCAGCGCAGCGCAATCTGACTGTTCAAAAAAATTAAAACCTGGATTCAAATAATTAATTCAAGAGAATGGCCGTGACTAAAAAGATATCTTAACAATAACCTATACGTTTCAATAAGCACTTACCTCACAAAAATATTCATTACCCGAACTACTGCAATACAGCGAGCGCCAGTACAGCCAGCTAAATAAAAGATTCTAACCACTAAAGCCACTAACTACATGTGGTTAGCAGAGGAAAGATTTTGTTGCAAACCAAATAATGTAATTTTTTTACCTTAATAACGTGACATCCAGTTCAGACACGAATATACATCGTCATTGACATCTAGTTCAAAGGTATATAATCATGAATAATATTCAGTCTCCAAGTCGAACATGAACAGATCGTTAGCCTACGCTAGCACTTCAGACCTCTACCCTCCATCAATGCTAACTTCTCACATCTAACATCCATCACTGTTGGCTGTTCACTTCCAACTGCCTAACAGTACTTCCATCACTGCTGGCGACTAACTTCCAACTGCCGAACACTACTGGCGATTAACTTCCAACGAGTCCTATCAGCCACAGTCTCTCTTACAAAGAGCCGGCCGCTGTGGCTGAGCGGTTCTAGGCGCTTCAGTCCGGAATCGCGCTGCTGCTACGTCGCAGTTTCGAATCCTGCCTCGGGCATGGATGTGTGTGATGTCCTTAGGTTAGTTAGGTTTAAGTAGTTCTACGCCTAGGGGACTGATGACCTCAGATGTTAAGTCCCATAGTGTTACAGCTATTTGAACCATTTTTTTCTTACAAACAAAGCGCAGTCAGACATCCAATGCCAAGCGCTATACAGCGCTGCCAACACAGAAGCAGCCCACTTACAAGGAGTAGAGTTGAAATTTACCCCAAATACTAAGGTCTGCGGTCCCTGGTCGATGTAATAAATTTAAGCTTCTAACTCAACGTAGTGAAAAGATTCGGCCAAGTACGCCACATATATTGAGACTCGGAAACTCAATGATCAAAACCAGTCCATGAACTATTTATATCCATGTCGTGCCTGGTGGTCTAGCGGTGAAACGTGTGCACCGAAATATGGAGGGTGTTGGGAGTCCCCAGCAACAACAATACGTGGTTCGGATTCCACCTACATTTTCCCGAGTTGGCTGACTGGGGTGGGTTGGGGACACGCAAATCGACGAAGGGGCGTCCATGCAGGCTGCTGAGCGACACGAAATTACCATCATTATGTACAAATTGCCCCCCCCCCCCCCCCATGAACCATGGACTTTGCCGTTGGTGTGGAGGCTTGCGTGCCACAGCGATACAGATGGCCATACCGTAGGTGAAACCACAACGGAGGGGTATCTGTTGAGAGGCCAGACAAACGTGTGGTTCCTGAAGAGGGGCAGCAGCCTTTTCAGTAGTTGCAGGGGCAACAGTCTGGATGATTGACTGATCTGGCCTTGTAACACTAACCAAAACGGCCTTGCTGTGCTGGTACTGCGAACGGTTGAAAGCAAGGGGAAACTACGGCCGTAATTTTTCCCGAGGGCATGCAGCTTTACTGTATGATTAAATGATGATGGCGTCCTCTTGGGTAAAATATTCCGGAGGTAAAATAGTTCCCCATTCGGATCTCCGGGCGGGGACTACTCAAGAGGTTGTCGTTATCAGGACAAAGAAAACTGGCGTTCTACGGATAAGAAAAATTCGGAGTAGGTATTGAAATCCATGCAGAAGAAATAAAAACTTTGAGGTTCACCGATGACATTGTAATTGTATCAGAGACAGTAAATGACTTGGAAGAGCAGTTGAACGGAATGGATAGTGTCTTGAAAGGAGGATATAAGATGAACATCAACAAAAGCAAAACGAGGATAATGGAAAGTAGTCGAGTTAACTTGGGTGATACTGAGGGAATTAGAATAGGAAATGAGACACTTAAAGAAGTAAAGGAGCTTTGCTATTTGGGGAGCAAAATAACCGATGATGGTCGAAGTAGAGAGGATATAAAATGTAGACTTGCAATGGCAAGGAAAGCGTTTCTGAAGAAGAGAAATTTGTTAACATCGAGTATAGATTTAAATGTGAGGAAGTCATTTCTGAAAGTATTTGTATGGAGTGTAGCCATGTATGGAAGTGAAACATGGACGATAAATAGTTTGGACAAGAAGAGAATAGAAGCTTTTGAAATGTGGTGCTACAGAAGAATGCTGAAGATTGGATGGGTAGATCACAAAACTAATGAGGAAGTATTGAATAGGATTGGCGAGAAGAGAAGTTTGTGGCACAACTTGACTAGAAGAAGGGATCGGTTGGTAGGACATGTTCTGAGGCATCAAGGGATCACCAATTTAGTATTGGAGGGCAGTGTGGAGGGTAAAAATCGTAGAGGTAGACCAAGAGATGAATGCACTAAGCAGATTCAGAAGGATGTAGGTTGCGGTAGGTACTAGGAGATGAAGAGGCTTGTACAGGATAGAGTAGCATGGAGAGCTGCATCAAACCAGTCTCAGGACTGAAGACCACAACAACAACATGTACAAATTGTACCCTCAAAGCGCCAATCATACTCGTATCTAACCTGTTTCTTATACACCCTGTGTATGGGTTTCCGTACTACTCTTGCACGGTGCCAAAGAGGCCGCCAGCTTAATGTCCCCCTACAGGGATGATTCCACGTCAATAGTCCCTAGATGGCCCAACTCCATGATACACTAAAAAGGTGCTTACGGCTCTCCTGGATCATCAGCAACTGTTACAACAGTACCACCTGGTGTTGCTGATCAAATACATTTGAGGAAAATATCTTCCATTTCAAACTGGACATCTCTCGGAATAGGGCTACTACACGAGCGACGTCACCGATTTTAGATACGGATGGGAATGTTCGTAAAACTGCGGTTTCAGAAAACTACATGCCATACAGGCAAGTGACACTTTACAGTGCATAGAGCACCTTCCCAAGTTTCGATTCATAGTACGCCCCCGTGATATAGTTGTAGTGCGCTCTACTAGCAGCAGGCGTGTCAGAGCATAGCAGATAATGGAAAGATGAGTTCGTTTTGTGTCCCTGAAATCGCTAAATGTGAATTAATTCTGACGGTTCAGCGACGATTTCACACCAAATATCAGGTGAAAGCTCTAACAGGCAAAGCAGTTCGTGGGGGGTACACAACATACCGTGGACAGGACGACATAAATGATGCGAAGGAAACGGGCCGGCCGGGAGAGTCAGCAGAAACGGTGGAGCGCGTGTGGGAAACATTCGTCAGGAACCTGAAGAAACTAACGAAATGTGCGAGCAGAGAACTGCAGACACCTTAGTAACTGGCACGTTCTACACAAACGGTCGTGTGTGAAACTCCTCCAGGTTCATTTGTTACACGCGCCGACTATTCGGGACAAGCAGCCCCGTTTTTTGACTGTTGCAATGGCTTGCAGCGGCTACTGGAGGAAGATGGTTTTTCACAGAAGCTGATTTTCAGTGACGAAGCTACGTTTCATTTGTCTGTAAAGGTGAATAGACCTAACCCGCCTGTTTGTGGCACAGAACACCCACACAAGACTGTGGAACACCTTTATATCTTTCCTAAAGACAACAGCTTTCGTGCTACGTCCTCTTCGAAAGTGAAACTGACTAAACATACTGCGGTAGAGCCTTGAACCACAACTAAAGTAGCTCACCGCCTGCTGCTTCGCTAGCGTATACTGTAAGGCCCGCACAGATTTTTTTTGTTTTCTTTTGTTTGCCTTTAATGGAATTTTAATATTGTTCAGCAGTTACTGCACTAAACACTTCATGCTAATTAAGGCCGTAGACGAATAATCTCTTCCGAATGTACTTCTGACCACAAAATTATTCTGGTAGATAGAGTGGGAGACTTTCCTTAAACCTGTCTTTTGAGTTCTTGTGGTGATATTTCCATACAAACTTTATCCTCTAACACATTTCTTCAAGTCTAGCCAAGAAGTGAAATTACAATTTTCATACATTTAGCTTTCAAATTTTTTTAAATGCAAAGGCATATTTTCTCAAAAATTTTCATCCTCTTAGGAGTTGAATTTCGAAAAACACCGAAACACGCGTTTTTTTTTAAATTTCTAACAGAGAAGTCAAATACCAACTTTCATACATGTAGCTTCAAAAATGCTTTGATAATTGATTTGAAAAAATGTTCACCTGCTATTACACTCCCTTAGTGGTCGAATTTCCAAATAAGGCTGAAACATGTATTTTTTTTCTGACTGGGAAGCCAAATGCCAATTTTCTGCCTTCAGAATTGCCTTAAGAGCAACATATTCCAAATAGCCTTTTATTCTCTATTTCACCACCTTAGAGCTGGAATTTCGAACAATTCCTTCTTAAACAGTGCCAAAAGTTTGGGCTGGGCGATGACGAATCACTCAATGAGTCATTCAGGATATTTCCTTTTATTTATACAGATTACAGCGAGACAGTAGATACTTCGTCTTGTAACAAGAGGGTGATCCCCCACATATTTTTTCAGACGCTCCTGGTTACCTTAATGCTGAATTGCCTCAGCTTTGAAATGGACATTCTTCCCATCTTCACTCTTCTTTTCAGTAGCCCCCATGGTCATCTGAATTTACTCCATATGATTTCTTCTCGTGGGGTATGTCGAACATCTTGTGTTCCACCATCCACTACCGTTTAAGCCGGAAGATCTGAAAATCGCCGATATCTGCCACGGCGTGTTGAGGCGAATACAGAAAGAGTTTGCTATCATATTTACGCTTGCCACGTTACAGTCATAGCCCATACTAATCATATGTAATGTGCGCTAAAACTTAGAGAGATGATCCATCCACTGGTATGTCTCTATACCCAGTACGTCTTCTAGTATTCATGTAGCGTGGGAAGGTACTTATGAATAAGTCGATATAATTCTGCCTACTCCATGTTCTGATAACATATATGAAGCGTTCCAGACTGACTAGTGTACAGAAGGCACTCTGTCCAGTTTCACTGTTGATTGTCAGAGAAAATCGCAAGGATGAACTTTATTATATTAGGTGTCATGATTACTGTCTACAGGTCATCCGAAGGTCCGCCTCTTCATCACGCAGGGAGGTCTTCAGAGCATGAACGAAGCAACGTACCACGCAGTCCCGTTTCTTGCCATCCCGTTCTTCTCTGACCAGGCGCACAATGCAGCCAAGATTGCGCAGGCGCAGCTGGGAGTCAGGCTGGACTTCGAGGACGTCACGAAAGAAACATTGCTGCGCAGTTCGCGTTCAGTTCTGGAGGATCCAAAGTAGGTATTCCTCCCTGTTTTCTCTCACGCTTTGAGATGGAACTTCTGGAAGAGTGTAAAGCACCTGTTCCTTCCTGCCTCGATTTCTTTCTCATGCTGCTCTAAAAACTTACGGGAATGCAGCCTTCGACAACTACCGACATTTCAACAGGTATACACCCTGTCATTTTCAAGGCACAAATGCAACCAGAGATCGCTGTGCAAGGGGATTTAAAACCTCGGTATGCGAGGCATATGCCGACAGACAAAACACACACACACACACACACACACACCACACACACACACACACACACACACACACACACACACACACACATACAAACACACTGTAAACACAAGTGCAACCACACAATGAAAGATGACTAACATCAGAAGTTATCAATAGTGAATACTGATTACCAATGAGTGAGGTAGCTTTACTCCTATGCCCATCTGTTGTTTGGCCAGAAAGAAAGCCGGATTCCAAGCACAAACTTCCATCTTTGTTTATGTTACTTGCTAAAATATTAATTTACATTGTTTCCTTAACATTCTCCCAATAGCTGGAAGTTAAATCTGGGATCTCCATGTTGTTATATTCCGCAGGATGACCGGTGTAAAGGCAATGTTCTGTAGTTTGTTCGGCTGTTTGTAAGCGTTTGTGTTATGCTTGACACCCCGATAGTTCACGGCACTGTAAGTCCGACCAATGCATGACGTATATACCTACCAAAACTGCAAGGGATTCGGTGGACATCTTATAAAGTAGCTATACTCACCAGTGTATAAAAAGGTATTCCGTGACCCGTGTGCTTTACGTACCGTAATTAATGGAAAGAACGCGTCGAATCCGAAGATAAATGCTTATCAACAGAATCTAGACAGCCAAAACGTGATCGTTATCGCACGGGTGTTTAGAGTAAACAATAACGATCCAAATGCAAATAAATAAATAAATAAATGATAATAATAATGATTCAAATTGCTCTGAGCACTATGGGACTTAACTTCTGAGGTCATCAGTCCCCTAGAATTTAGAACTACTTAAACCTAACCAACCTAAGGATATCACACACATCCATGGCCGAGGCAGAATTCGAACCTGCGACCGTAGCGGTCACGCGGTTCCAGACTGAAGCGCCTAGAACCGCACGGTCACTCCGGACGGCAAATGATAATAAGTTACAGTTTCACTGTAGTTAGCCCAATCTCGTATAAGAAAATTGTTGGAATGAATTTAGGTTGCAGAATAAAAACGGTCGCCAGCCCCAAAACGAGCAAAGGTTAAATTTGGTAAATGATTGCAATGAGTTCGAAATCACGCAAATACTAGGCAGGAATGATAGTGGGGAACTAATCAAAATGCACTCGCGTGATATTAGATGTAGAAAACTAGTGTAACATGAAGGCTAAAGACGTTAATTTGGAATACAATTATAACTGCGAAAACCAATAACGTGGAATGACTAGCAACACTTACTGGAAACTTAACTGTACTACGGAACTCACGGTAATGCTGTTAGGATGTTTGTATGATCGTGACCAAATTTAATTACTGCTCTTGACTGGTTACTGTTCGTATGTTGTTGTAAAAACTTTCGTTCATAGCAATAACTATTTGTCAGTACTATAGATACGTAGACTTACGCACACAACATCATTTACAGAAAACAACATAAACCCATAAAATTACTTTGACTCCAAGAGAGCCAGCATATTTTTGTCATACAAGTATAAATTGTCTTTACATCTTTTTTAGTTTGAACTGAAAGTCTGCAGTAGTTGTGAAATACTATATGGACAACTATAGTTACTACTGCTTTTATTACACTAATTACTTGATTGAAAATCAGCTGTAAATATTGCTGAATCTGTTTTCTTTTAACTACACTGGTGCCAAAAATTAAAGAAGCAAATGAAAATTTTGCAAGATTGCGTTTATTTTGCCACAAAACAGTGTAAACAGGTGAAAGTAAAGTAGAAACAATGTGAAGAATACAGAACGTAATCAACTGCAACATGCATAACAATAGACAAAAATGTTCTTCGTTTTTTTTTCCAACTTAACGGATTTTCACACACATTCTGACAACTGGCTAATGTGCGCAGTATGGGGTGTAACCACCTCTGTCATCAATACAGGCCTGACAACGACGGGATATGCTGTGGATGACGTCATAAATCTCACGTTGAGGCAGTAACACCCATTCTTGTTGCATAGTTGCTCGTAGTCTTAGAGAGTGGTTGCTGGATGCCGGAGTAATACAATCCGTCTCCCTAGTGCATCCCAGACATGCTCTACGGAATTCAAATGGAGCGACTGAGCAGACCACGCCATGCGTTCAATATCTTCCGTTGCCAAGAAAACA
Organism: Schistocerca piceifrons; assembly: GCF_021461385.2. Taxonomy (NCBI): domain Eukaryota; kingdom Metazoa; phylum Arthropoda; class Insecta; order Orthoptera; family Acrididae; genus Schistocerca; species Schistocerca piceifrons. The sequence continues at coordinate 930,560,546 of NC_060139.1, read as the reverse complement.
TCAATCACCCGTGCTCTATGACGTCGAGCATTCTCGCCAATCAATAGAAGTCTGGGCCGTCAGCACGTCGCAACAGTCGCAAATGAGGTCCCAAGACTCCTCACGGTACATGATAGCAGTTAAACCTCGCCGATTAAACCGTACAATTTCATGAAGAGGTGTTCGAATGGTCAACATAATCGCTTCCCACACCATTAGGGTGTCGTCCTCCACGTTCCTTCCAGATTTGAATGCTTGGAGAATCACTCCTCAGACCAGATCGGGACTCATCTGTGAAAAGAACATTGGGCCACTGTTCGACATCCAGGCGGTATGTTGACGATTCCGCTCTAGAAGTTCCCTTCTGTGAAGACGCATCACAGGTACACATACGGCAGGCCTTCGACAATAAAGGCCCCTCTGCCGAAGCCTTCTATACACCGTTTGTCTCGATACAACACGTCCAGCGGATGCCGCGAGGTGAAATGACAGTTGTCGTTCAGTACTAAGGCGGTACCGTCGTGCCCTTACAGCCAAACAACATTCCTGTCTTTCTGATATCATACATGGTGGGCCATGGTCTAGTCTTGGGAATACTGTTTCGGTCTCTATAAATTGGCGCCACATCCGAGAAACAACAGAACGATTCGCATTAAGCCATCGGGCCACATCAGTTTGCGAGTTTCCTGCTTCCATTCCTGCTATGGTCCTCCACAGCAGAGAATCTGTAGGCATGTTCTATATGCCATACGCCCCTGCCTGTGACTGTGTACACAGCGATTGTGGAAGTAGGACTACCCCGCAAACAATACCCTGCTAGATAGGTGCCCTGACGTCATAGTTGCCGTGGTTGTCGGTGGACCGGAATGCCATCTTCCGTGCAGAACACTATCGCAACGACATCTTTCGACAGTTTGTAGTGTTATATCGTGATTTAGACGCAGGGCGGGGAAGTAGCAGTTTGTTGCTTTAATTTTGGACACCAGGGTATTTCATTCATTCATTACTTGCTCGGAAATTATGGTGAGGAGGAGAGGATCCTATTGATGCTCAACGACTTGGGACAATTAAGTTCCACTCGCAAAATTTATACTTTTACTAAACACACACTAATGTTCCAAAAAACACTGGCATGTTTAATCCACAGCTCCAAAATACTGGTTGGGCCTTACTTTGCGATGAGCTGCTTGTGGTGCGATGTAAAGATTACTATGCAATTCGTTATTGGCAATAGGCTCTTCTTGATTAACGAGCAACTTGAATAAATTTGAGCCACGCAATATTCTTCATTAATTCCAAAACCTTCTTGCGACCAGATACTGTGACATGCTTGTTAACTTATATTTTGCCTTGCCACGTGTTACAACACCATTTCCAGTAGAATCTCCGCTTGATATTTGCGCGCCAATACACACCTCTGTACCACACCATACATGCTTCGCAACTCTACTCTGCTCTCACTTCGACTGCTCGCACTCGCGCCAACTATGTCATTGTTACTTTTTTGATCAGGAAATTGCAATCGTCAATAGAAGAGCAAAATAGTCAAGAGCAAAATAGTCCAGCGATGAGTCCACGGACGGTAGTTAATGGCGAATGTGCAGAGACGAGAAAGCAGCAGATGATAGTGGGAACGCCGCAGTTCCTCCCGCAAAAACCGGAACCTTGGTTCACGATGCTAGAACTGGCATTCGAGCAAAAAGAAATAACTGATGAACACACGAGATTTGCGGTGCCGTAAACACATTAGAGGCAAAAGCTGCTACTATTACCGCGGACGTAGTACTTCAGCCCACAAAGGAACTGCAGTACACAATTTTAGAGAAGTTACTGATCGACAGAATGTCTAAACCACTTGAGGAATGCATACAACATGTGGTGAAGAATGAACAGATGGGCGACAGAACCTCCTCCGAGTACTGGCGACACCTGCGAGGCATCGTCGGAGAAGAAGGCTTACCAAAGGTGACACTGCGGCACATTTGGCTGGGACAGATACCCGGTGCAGTCAAGAAGGCGGTAGTTACCTGCGCAAAAGACGATGTCCAGACATTGATAACGATAGCAGACAATGTTTACGCGACAATGGACAATACTCAAACGGCATGTATGACAGTTGTTGCGGATGGTTGAGCACAACAAGAGATCGCAGCTTTACGGAAGAACAAGCCTGGGGATTTGGCCGGACAACTGTAGGACCCTATGGATAAAGCTGACGCGTTACGATAAGAGTCCCAGTTTTTATTGTATAGGAAGAGCTCAACTGGTCAGAAGAAAGATAACAACTAGATTAACAGCGGCAGCTAGCAGGAGAAGATGTGTTGGTACCACCAGCAATTCGGTGACAAGGCAATGAGATGGGCTAGACCGTGTGCGTAGGCACGGCCGGCAGTAGGCACGGCAGGCTGCGGGAACTAACAGCAGGGAGGTGAGCACGTCAAGGGGTACAGGATGGTGAGTAATTTTCCAACGTTATCCACCGCTTCACAGAGGTTTATGTTAAAGACGTGACACTGTGTCGTTACTATATGACTGACTCGCGGTCAAATGTCAGTGCACTGCCATTCAAGGATTATCAGACTACCACCACAACCTCATAGGTGCATCTCGCGGCGGCAATTTGCGTCACCGATAACGGCTTATGGCGCCTACGACATGGAGGTGGATTTAGGATATAGACAGAGTTCATTTGGAACTTTGAGCTACCGCAGGTGTCAGAGTCCAAATTAGGTGCCGACTTCCTCTGTAATGTGGGAATCGAGATGACCATCATTGCTGAATAGATTCAAAGAGATGGTACGCTTGTACGAAAGATACGTCGCACGGCAGGTTGCATGCACAAAGGGGTGGCACAGTGCTAAAATGGCAGCATAAGGGCACTTCATCCAACGGTGACGCGTAACACAGTGCAAAACATTAGAACCACGACCGGTCAGCCAGTATCACAACGAGCAAGAAGCTTAGCCTCGAATCGCTTTATAGCGGCGAAGGCCGAATCCGAGGGTTTATTAAAAGCGAGTGTGATAAGTACGAGGGTTGACGGGAAAGTAATGCCTGCACATTCGTAACTCTTCAACAGTTGGCAGCATTGGTATTCGGCAGGTACTGGCTTGTTCCATGGCCTCTTCTCTACAGGTCCAGTTGACGAGAAGCCTTAGCTTTGAGCGGTTGTGTTGTTACACTGTAAAGCATGGAACACTGCGCAGACGGTCGGTCAATGCGATTTAAGCAACGTGCAGTCATTGAATTCTTGACAGCAGAAATTGTCACCCCAAATGAGATTCATCAGAGAATGAAAGCAGTTTATGGTGACTGTGTTGATGTGAACAGTGTGAGTCGTTGGGCGAGTAAGTTTAAAGATGTTGAGCCGGGAACATCTGACCTGCATGACAAAGAGTTGGACGTCCTGTGACAGCAACCACCGAGTTTCACATGCAAAATGTTGACAGATTGATTCAGGACGATCGTCGTATTACTTACAGAGAAGCTGCAAGCACAATCGGCATTTCGTAAGAACGTGTGGGTAACATTATTGCTTTCATTGGCTGTCGGAAGATCCGTGCACGATGGGTACGCCGGATGTTGACTCCTGAAATGAAAGAGCACAGACTTGAAATCTGCCAGGAACTCCCCTCGCGTTATTAAAATGAAGGTGACGCCTTTCTCCATTCAATTGTGACAGGGGACGAAATCTGGGTACACCATTACGACCCGGAGACCAAATGTCAGTCTATAGAATATAGACGCAAATATTCTCCCCAGAAAAAGAAATTCAAGACGCAGCCCTCAGCTGGAAAAATCATGGCTACAGTGTTCTGGGACGCAGATGATGTTATCCATGTTGATTTCCTTGGTCGCGGAACAACAATAAATTGAGAGCGTTACATCACAACGCTGCGAACTCAGAAACGAACGCTAACAAGGGTCCGAAAGGAAAAGTGAAATGTTTTCCTACAGCATGACAATGCCAAACCACACACTTCACGTGCCACAACACAGCACTTCAGAGACTGAATCTCACCACTGTACGGCATCCTTCATACAGTCCAGATTTAGTACCGTCTGACTTCCATCTGTTCCCGATAATGAAAGACGATCTGCGGGGACATCATTATGCTTCTGATGAAGACATTGAGAGAACTGTGAGACTGTGGTTGCGGAAACAGAGTGTCGACTTATTCCGAGACGGCTTCAGAAAATTTGTTCATTGTTGGCAGAAATGTATCCGATTGGCTCGTGATTATGTGGAAAAGTGAATATTGGTAATTAAGGATCACATTCTAAGGATTATTTCTGTGTTTGATTTATTAAAATATTCCCATCCAAACCCAATTAACGAAGGTGGAGGCATTACTTTCCATTCAACACTCGTACGTCGATAGCCCATGGGCATCGCCGCTACACCATCTAAAAATGGAGGACAGCACTTGGAGACCTTGAGGTGACTATCGGGAGATAAACACCCGCAGAGTTTCAGACAGTTACCCGACACCCAACCTCAGATTTTCCTACTGTTCTCACAGTATCGCAAACCATGCCATACGCATAACCTTCTGAAGAAGGACAGTAAGTGCCCGAAACCGGTCAAAAATTTACATTTCTTATGTGTGTCTGGCTGCATATTATTTCATTATACCTTTCGGGTTATTCGAGTATGCCCGAACGCCTTTCTACATCTACATCTACAAGGATAGTCTGCAAATCACATTTGTCTGTCAGAGGGTTCATCGAACCACTTTCACAATTCTCTGTTATTCCAATCTCGTATACCACGCGGAAAGAACGAACATCTATATCTTTTCGTACGAACTCTGATTTCCCTTATTTTATCGTGGTGATCGTTTCTTGCTATGCAGGTAGGTGTCAACATAATATTTTCGCATTCGGAGAAGATTCCGTCGCAACGAAAATCGCCTTTCTTTTAATGAGGTCCCGCCCAAATCCTGTATCATTTCAGTGACACCCTCTCCCATATTTCGCGATAATACAACACGTGCTGCCCCTCTCTGAACTTTTTCGATGTACTCCGTCAGTCTTATCTGGTAAAGATCCCACACCGCGCAGCAGTATTCTAAAAGAGGACGGATGTTCGTAGTGTAAGCAGTCTCTTTAGTAGATCTGTTACATTTTCTAAGTGTCCTGCCAATAAAACGCAGTATTTGGTTAGCCTTCCCAGCACCATTTTCTATGTGTTCCTTGCAATTTAAGTTTCGGACTTCAAAAAGCGGTGCAGAGGTTTGTGGACTAGGTACTACTGAAGTGTTGTTTCGCATACCCAGATGATATTTTGGTGTACACAGAGACAAAAGAGTTGCATGAAGAATACCTAAGGTCCGGTTTCGAAAAAATTAAGCAATGTGGAATAGTTGTCAACGAGGAAAAACGCACCTTCCGACAGCAGCAGGTGCCATTTTTGGGTCACATGACGTCGGCATACGTAATATACCTCCTGGCAGCTAAAATAGCGGCCTATTTCCGAGGACTTAGACTATTTTCAGGGGCAGTAAATTTCTTCTGTCATTCCGTCTGGGCGGAGCCGACTTTCAGGTACCACTGACAATGGCGCAGCCCTTGAAGTGGACCCCAGATATGCAAAAGGTATTCCACCAAATGAAATCAGATGTGAAGAAAGCGGTTCTCTTAGCACATCCGATACTACATGAACCATTAGCCTTAGTGGTATACGCAAGTCAACGGGCAATAGGAGCAGCCCTCCGACAAATTGCAGAAACCCCTGGCAGCATCTGGGTTACTTTTCAAGCAAACTCACAGCATTGCAGGTCAAAGAGAGCGCATAGGATACAGAACTTCTGACAATGTACGAAGCCGTAAAGTATTTTCGTCCCTACATTGATGCCAGAGCATTCACTATTTATACGGATCACAAACCTACGCTACTGGCCATTAAAATTGCTACACCATGAAGATGACGTGCTACAGACGCGAGATTTAACCGACAGGAAGAAGATGCTGTGATATGCAAATGATTAGCCTTTCAGAGCAGTCACACAAGTTGGCGCCGGTGGCGACACCTACAACGTGCTAACATGACGAAAGTTTCCAACCGATTTCTCATACACATACACCAGTTGACCGGCGTTGCCTGGTGAAACGTTGTTGTGATGCCTCGTGTAAGGAGGAGAAATGCGGAACATCATGTTTCCGACTTTGACAAAGGTCGGATTGTAGCCTATCGCGATTGCGGTTTATCGTATTGCGACATTGCTGCTCGCGTTGCTCGAGATCCAGTGACTGTTAGCAGAATATGGAATCGGTGGGTTCAGGATGGTAATACGGAACGCCGTGGTGCATCCCAACGGCCTTGTATCACTAGAAGTCGAGATGAGAGGCATCTTATCCGCATGGCTGTAACGGATCGTGCAGCCACGTCTCAATCCCTGAGTCAACAGATGGGGACGTTTGCAAGACAACAACCATCTGCACGAATAGTTCGACGACGTTTGCAGCAGCATGGACTATCAGCTCTGATACCATGGCTGCGGATAGCCTCTACGCTGCATCACAGACAGGATCGCGTGCGATGGTGTACTCAACGACGAACCTGGATACATTAATGGCAAAACGTCATTTTTTCGGATGAATCCAGGTTCTGTTTACATCATCATGATGGTCGCATCCGTGTTCGGTGACATCGTGGTGAACGCACATTCGTCATCGCCATACTGGCGTATCCCCCGGCTTGATGGTATGGGGTGTCATTGGTTACACGCAATATTGGTTGCTCGCATTGACGGCACTTTGAACAGTGGACGTTACATTTCAGATGTGTTACGACGCGTGGCTCTACCCTTCATTCGATCCCTGCGAAACCCTACATTTCAGCAGGATAATGCACGACCGCATGCTGTAGGTCCGGTACGGGCCTTTCTGGATACAGAAAATGCTGCCATCGCCAGAACATTCTCCATATCTCTCACCTATTGAAAACGTCTGGTCAATGGTGGCCGAGCAACTGGCTCGTCACAATACCCCACTCACTACTCTCGATGAACTGTGGTATCGTGTTGAAGCTGCATGGGCAACTGTACCTGTACACGCCATCCAAGCTCTGTTTGACTTAATGCCCAGGCTTATCAAGTCCGTTATTACGGCCAGAGGTGGTTGTTCTGGGTACTGATTTCCTAGGATCTATGCACCCAAATTGCGTGAAGATGTAATCATATGTCAGTTCTAGTATAATATATTTTTTCCAATGAATACCCGTTTATCATCTGTATGTCTTCTTGGTGTAGCAATTTTAATGGCCAGTAGTGTATTACATTCGCATTAAGCAACTCTAATGGCGACTGCTCCCCACGACCAGCCCGACAACTAGAGCTCATTGGCCAGTTCACGACTGATTTGCGTCATATTAAGGGAGCGGAAAACATCGTGACAGAGGTTCGATCAGGGGTCAATACCATCTCGCAGACAACCGATTAAGAACAATTGGCGCCGGCTTGAGTGGCCGAGCGGTTCTAGGCGCTTCTGTCTGGACCCGCGCGACCGCTGGGGTCACAGGTTCGAATCCTGCCTCGGCGTGTGTGTGATGTCCTTAGGTTAGTTAGGTTTAAGTAGTTCTAAGTCTAGGGGACTGATGACCTCAGATATTAAGTCCCATAGTGCTCAGAGCCAATTGAACCATTTGAACATTTGGCAGCTGCACAGGCCACGGACTGCAACGACATGAGTACCGGCAAGACGTCACTACTGCACTGGAACTTCAGCAAATGGGGACGGCCAGGACGAAGGTTAGCATTTGGTGTGACATGTCACAAGACAAACCTCAACCTGCTGCTGCAGAAGGTGACCTTCGATAGCATCCACGGACAGGCGCACGTCAGTGCGAACATTACTGTGAAACTGCTGGCGGACCATTTTGTGTGGCTAAACATTAAGAAAGATTGCCGAAGGTGGGAAAAAAAGCGCGTGGCATGTCAAAAATGCAAGATCGGACGACGTGTGCACAAACTAGTAGAAGAGTTTCCACCATTTATGGAGCGGTTTGAACCCGTTCAACTAGATGGTAGGACCGCTGCCACCCTCAAGAGGCTACCGTTATTTGTTTTCTGCTGTAGACCGGTTCACGCGATGGGCATAAGAGGTGCCGTTGGCTGACATATCGTTGGAAACAGTGACAGGAGTGCTTCTGGCAACTTGGATTGCTCGTTTCGATTGCCCTCTACATGTGACCACAGAGCAAGGCCGCCAATTTGAATCGACCTCATTTTTAGAGCTGGCAAAGTTATGCGGATTCCGGCTCCACCACTCGACAGCGTACCACCTTGAAAGTAATGGCACGGTCGAGCGTTGGCACAGGAACTGGAAGGCTAACTTGATGGGCCGTGCCAAGAGATGAACTCCAGTCTTACCAGTTGTGCTTTTGGGATTACGGACCTCTTCCATTTCAGATTTGGGAGCTTCCACAGCAGAATTGGTTTATGGGGAAGCCCTACGCCTGCCAGCAGAATTTTTTGCTGCACTATCGGAAGCAACGGTAAGAGATATGGCCTGTGTTCTGCAGCAACTGCGAGGACACGTTTCCAAACTACATCCGGCACCGGGTTCTCGGCACGGAGACAGGTGCAGCATGATGGATCCTGCAATCGCCTTACTCTGGGTTGTATTAGGTATTACCAAAAGACAGTTTTCACGGAAAGCAGCTAACCGTCTCTGTAGATGGGGTGAAACCTGCCCACATGCTGTTGCCCGAGGGAGAGGCAGGACAACAGCGACAAACAGAGACGGCCCCTGCGCCGATGGAACGGCAGGAAGAAGAGACGGCGTGGGTTGAGAGCCCACTAGCTTCAACGAACGAATCTGGCAGCGTTGGAGAAGGAGGCCCAGATGCCTCTGAGACGTTCTAAACCTGGCAGACGCATAGCATTCAAGTACTCCTATGTCCCTGGAGCTCCGCTCTAATGTGGAGCGGAAGGGGGTGGGGAGGGGGGGGGGGGGGGGCAGGGAACTGCGTGGGAATCTCCGCCACCAGACTGAGCGCACAGTGCGCATTGTTGTTTATTCCGTCGGAGAAAACAGATACTGTTGTTTATTCTTTGTTCTGATTGTATTTCTTTGTTTTTAAAATAATCTTCGCTCATTGTATGGAACTGAGTGAGGCTTTTGCGAATAAAGCTATAGCTTCCCTGAAACAATGTTTGTCGAAATTAATTACATGGATACTGAAGAGCGCTATAAACGAAATTCTTTGCGTTTCGTGTAATATTAATTTCCCTGACATTGCCAGTGTGTTTACTACAACGACATAACATAGTTATTTGTTACTTATTCTTTCAACATAGATTACATTTTATGCAAACACTAATTACAGAAAAAAGCATAAATACATATGCTTATCAAAACGGATTTAAACTTATGAAATGAAGTAGCTGAAAAATACGTGAGACACTGTGTTTTACTGTTACAACCTGCCTCAGGCAAACCAAGATCATCACCTACCGACCCTGAAATGGCCCTAATCTTAGCTGTTGAACCAAAAACACATTTCATATCATGTTTCCACAGAATACTACCAAACCAGTTGGAAATGCTAACTGCGTAAGGAAAAAATACCGTAGACTTTGGTGCCACCTCTTTATTAGCACCACTCACTGACTCACTGTTTACCTATAGCGCAACGCCTGTCCGATCTATCTTCCACTACAGCCATTCTCAAGGAAGGTAATTTCAAAGTGTTTTAACTGAGGCGACATACTTTCAGAGTCTGAGATAACGTTGACTTATGTACCAAAGTACGAAGTACCTCTTCACACTGACCCGGATGGTGACAGATATCAGCCTGAAGATAGAGATCAACGTGTGTCGGCTTCCTGTAAACAGTTTTTCCAAGCGTACTATCAATACCTTCCTCCTGGTCAAGGGAACGCGTCATTTCAGACCTTTAAAGAGTATTAACCGACAGTATTACTTGACTGCCTGTACAGATATTGTAAATTCGTGTAGATCTTGCTGCTATTCAAATTATTAAGATTTATACGAATAATGCCAACACTATATCTTCCGAAATTGACTATTTAACTACGAATCAACAATATTTTCGTTAAAATGAAAAATAAAGATATATTGCGCAAGTCAAATACGAGAAATTTAGATCACTACTCGAATGAAAATACTAACTAGCTATTGGTTTAAAATTATGCCTGTAGGAATTTTACCCTCTCTGCTACCACATAGACTCCACAGAGACTATAGTGCATTCCCTTTTTGAATGGACACCCTAAAGGAAGCGTAAGGATTGTTACTGAGGCGCCGGCCGGAGTGGCCGTGCGGTTCTAGGCGCTGCAGTCTGGAACCGCGCGACCGCTACGGTCGCAGGTTCGAATCCTGCCTCGGTCATGGATGTGTGTGATGTCCTTAGGTTAGTTAGGTTTAAGTAGTCCTAAGTGTAGGGGACTGATGACTTCAGAAGTTAAATCCCATAGTGCTCAGAGCCATTTGAACCAAGACTCGAGAACACAGTTGTATCACATTAAGCACGGGACTTCTCTGCTACTAGAAGGCGAACATATTGTTTCTTCCGCCGGCCCCTGTGGCCGAGCGGTTCTAGGTGCTTCAGTCCGGAACCGCGCTGCTTCTACGGTCGCAGGTTCGAATCCTGCCTCGGTCATAGATGTGTGTGATGTCCTAAGGTTAGTTAGGTTTAAGTAGTTCTAAGTATAGGGGACTGATGACTTCAGAAGTTAAGTCCCATAGTGCTTAGAGCCATTAGAACCATTTTTGTTTCATCCGAAATTTCGTTGTGAAATTCAAAAGTGTCCACACTGAACCGCCCACGGGTTTTGCTAACTATTTGACAGCACATGTTTCCTATCTAGAATATTTATACAGATTTAAAAAAACGAAACAACGCAACACTAATAAGCCTGACCACAATCTATTGGACTCTCCAGTATTTGAATGCTGACGGTAGAAGGGAGGCACCAGCTGCAGAACCCTCCTGTCTTTTAGGCATTGCGTGATGAGGCGAAATTGGGCTTCCTTAACGAAATAGCTACTATTTGCCCACACACAGCAAAAGGGAGTGTGCTGATCAAATAACGTGTGTTCAGGGCAGAAAGATGTGACTTGCCGTGCGTGAAGAGAGCAACTCGACATCGGGAAAGGAACACAAACACGGTGGCAATATAGTCCAGTAAAACTTCAACTTATTTTTTGATCTGAAATTGAGCCTGAAAGGGAGAGTGGGTATTGAGTGATTAACTTGCCCCACAGGTGGCGCAATGGGAGATACTACAGAACAGAAACGACTTAATTTTGAATTACGAGGTTTGTGAAGTTGGTACGAAAAGGAACTTAGAAGTAGAGTATCCTTCAAATGAGATTACACCAACTTAATAATTATCGTAGAATTGTCGCCTTTTTCTAGTATTAGTAATAGTGACAAATTTTACGGTCACGCGTCCCATGTTTCGCCACCTTTACAAGATCTGAAAATGGCTGTAAAGCCGAAACCAGGTATCTGCACAAATAAACTAAAATGTTACCAAAACAACGAGTATTAGAGTTTAGTGACAATTCTCTGTCCTATTTTTCTTTTTGCATTTTTTTCGTTACAGCATTCCATCTCATTTTATTGCTGACGGATTCATATTGATAATGTTGGGTGTACAGATGCATGAAAACGTGCCCGCAAAAACGTATCTCACCTCTGCAAGGCTATACTTGAAAAAACGAACTTCTTCAGGAACTAAGACGGCTGAACATACACACACCAGTGTAACTTACGCAATAGACTTTGCATGGAATTTTGAAAACTGTTCAACACGACTCCATTACAGCCTTACTCACTCCACAGAAAACTTAGGCCCAAACAACTGAAGAAAGGCTTTACGATTTTCAAAATTTTTTTATTATTTTGCGCCATCGTTTTCATCCTCCAAGATTCCAAGTGGTGATATCACATTTCGTGCAAGCTAGTTTGTACAGAGTGGCACAAACTTTTGGTAGAAAGTTTTTGCTACTACGACGTGGTAAATTGTGATACATTCTTACTATAATATTTACGGTACAGCAGACAATCTGAAAATTAATGCAGAATGTAATAAAAGTTGTTTCCTTCGGCCCGTGTAGAGCCGTGGACTTAATTCCGTGATGACTTTGTGGAGAACATTTCCGGCTGCACGAATCTCTCTGTAAATTGCAATACGAAGATCGTGGAGTGTTACAGGAACATCGGTGAAGACCCTGCCCTTGAGGTAACCCCATAAGAAAAAACTCACTGGTTTGAGATCAGGACTATAAAGGCGCCATTCCACACCTCGTCTAGTGAATACTAAGGTGTCCAGGGCGACGATCCGATGTCTAAATGTCCCCTGAAGAAAATGGAAGACGCCTGCAATAATTAGTGTGGACGTGCCCCATGCTGCGTGAACCAGTATTTTCAGAGCACTCGGCGGCATTGTGCAACCGGTACAAGTTCATGTTCCAGGACTTGTCTGTGTTTGTCTTCTTTGACAAGTTCCTGCATAAAAAGCGGCCCAATAATGCACAGTGGTCAGATTGTGCACCAAACAGTGACTTTTTGTTGATGAAGCGGAGCAGCAGCCTGAACGTGTGGGTTGCAGTACCGCTGTTCCGCTGTTAGTGCTTGAATACTCAAATGTGAACTGTTACATCAGTGAGCGAGTTCCAGAATTTTCAGCGCTACAATACAACAATAAAAAATTTGGGAATTTGTGGTAAGGTCTTATGGGACCAAACTGCTGAGGTCATCGGTCCCTAAGCTTACACACTATTTAATCTAACTGAAACTGACGGTTAAACCACAGTCGACGAACACGTTCTAACGCGTGTTTTGCGCCACTGTCTAATAACAACACTAGGTAACAAATGGGGGGAATACAGTATTGAAGGCGGCCGCAGTGGCCGAGCGGTTCTAGGATCTTCAATCCGGAACTGCGCTGCTGCTGCGGTCGCAGGTTCGAATCCTGCCTCGGGCATGGATGTGTGTGATGTCGTTAGGATAGTTAGGTTTAAGTAGATCTAAGTCTATGGGACTGATAACCTTAGATGTTAAGTTCCATAGAGCTTAGAGCCATTTGAACCATCTGAACAATATTGAAAGACTGTATAGCATAAAGCAAAATTTATTATAAGAACGATATCAGTGATGGTGAACCTGTGCCACATTGGGCAGTACAACAGATCTTCTGCTAGTAAAAATAGCTCTACTGAAAGATTCAATGACGAGCTCATTACAGACACAACATCGGATTGGGGAAGATCTGTAAGGTAAATCGGCAGTGTTCTCTCCACAGAAACCACACAGACATTTTTTTACAGTTGTAGCGAAATCGCCACAACCTGACAACAGTGGTAAAGTTACGTTGAGCCATTAGCAGAAAATATTTATCACAATAACCGACAAAAAACCGTCCTAAGTTGCACAGGAAGAACATGTATTTATTGATGACCGGTTTCGGACAGCTTGTCCGTTATCAAATCAATCGTAAATGTAAGTCTTGCATTACACCAGTCATACAAGTGGGAAAATGGCCATGATATCAACAAGTGTGAAAGTAGATAACGTGGTCTCCACGTGTTTCATTGCCAACTGTCAGAGAGAAATCTTTGTGTCGCGTTATCTACTATCACACTTACTGATTTCATAGCCACTTTCCCACTTTCATAGCCAGTGTAACCAAGACTTACATTTGTGGCTGATTTTACGTTTGACAAACAGTCCGAAACTAGTCATCAATAAATAAATGTTCTTCCTGTGCAATTTAAGACGGTTTTCATAGTGGTTATTGTTATCAAACAAAAAATTTGCTGATCAGTTCCAACCCCAGCATGCTGGAGCTACAGAAAATACTGATTTTTGTTTCGAGGTTGACTAAAATTAATCATCATACTTATTGATAAGACTGGTTAAGAAATAACTTAAGTCCACCGCCTCAACTTTAAGGGTATGCTTCATTCCGCAGAACTTACTTTCTCATAATAGCATGTATTGTGTGTACAGCGGAAAAAATGGGTAGCTTATTTTTACATTCGTTATAAAGCTGAGCATTGAATCCATGTCAATGGTTTTACATCAGTGCTTCAATAAATAAAATGTATGTATATAAATTCTGTGTCAGAATCACTAAAACTCCCTTATTGTTTACTAGTCTGAGATCACTGACGTGCCATCTATAGATTTAAAATACAGAAAATTTCATAAATGAGGTGAACAATAGTTCCATACATTTTGTTTTCAAACCTCCATTTTATGAGGCATAACAATAAAAATTATTACTTAATTCAGTCTGTATCAGCCATTAGGCTTTGCACAACGTCATAATCTGTCGAGCTAAATTGCTCTTGTTATGCACATAGTGAAAATTTTTATAGATCGTGACTAACATAAAGACATACAAAATTCATTTGGTAAGTGGTATAAAGCTATAATCTTACCTAGCTTCATACGACTTACCATAGTACCTTGTCATGATCTATGCAATTTTTCAGTGTGTAAAAGGCAACAAGAGCGATTCAGGTAAATAGAGTATGACGATGTGTAATACCTGGTGGCTGATATACACTGAATTAAGCGATATTTTTACTGGTATGTATCGTAAATGGCGGTTGAAATACAAAATGTATGTTGTTCACCTCATTTAAAAAACTTTCTGTATTTAAAAACTGAAGATGGCGCTTCAGTGAGGTGAAACTAGTATTCAGTAAAGGAGTTGTAGTTACCGCGACAGAGGATTTTCATCCACACATTTTAACATAACAAATCGTCTGTCTTCCGATTTTACAATGTCAGTTACCAACGCTTCATTGTACATTGTAAGCGGAGAGATTTACCATGGAGTACACCAACGGGTGAAATTTTTTACTTCTCAAAAGCAGAAGCTGAAGCCCAGAGAACGTAGATCAGCATATTTCAGCTGAAAAACAACAAGACAATAAGGAAATTATTTGTACCCTACTAATGTCATCAATTATTTCACCAACAGATACCCAGATATAGTCCAGGTTGATTGTACTTTTACATTCAACTATCACTGCCAGAGTATAATGTTTTGAACCAGGAATAATGTCACTAAAAACGCCACGTGAGGAGCACATCCTGACCATCTTCTCAGTTTTAGCCTTTGCGTTTCACTTCTGGGCTGTAGGGCACTTTTTACAAGTTTGCACGAACTCTGGCCACGCTTACCAATCTTTGTCGCTCTTAAAGACACAGAAGAGATTGTGAGAGATTGTTTAAAACCAACTGCTACCTTTCAAATCTCATTAGTAATGGAAATAACACCCTTAATTGTCAAAATAGCAATATTAGTGGAAATGGGAAAGTAAAATACGCAGGTGCATGAACTACGGAACAGATTTATGCTAACACGTTTCACTTCAAGCTTGAGATCGCATGAAATCTATCATATGGAACCGCGAAGATACAGACCACAGACCATCTCGAGTACACTGGGGAGCTAAGGAGGTGTTTAGGATTTCTCGCCATTTGCTATATGGGACATGGAAGGAACTCGAACGATTGAGAACTTGAACTTTGAAGGGCAGACAGCACGTGAAGAAATTTTGTAGCAAAGAAAACGAGATTTGTGGTTGAGGTCAAGAACAATGAAAGTTGACTGTGACATTAAGTACTGAATTTCTTTCACGTGTTGTTCAATTGCAGACCGACCGAGCGATGGATCTCTGAAAACATCACTGTCTTTGACATGGTCTGGAGAATTCCATGATTAAATCACTTTGAGGTACTGTATTCAGCGAGCCAATCGGGAACGAAAGCGTCACGTGGCCTAGTGGAGTACTTTTGGTTTAAATACACTAAAGAATAGTCTAGTTGGCTTTTATAGTGGACAGGTACAAGTGTGGTGAAACACTGTTACAGTTGAGGAAATTTATGTAGAATTGTAGTCAGAGTATGTCGTACATTTGCAGACATCATGCTATACATAAGTGCTTATTTTGTGGTTCGTAGTGCAAGGCCTGGCATGTTGATATTTCCGCCATTTTCAGTACTTTCTGTGGTGAGATGTTACGTTCACCACTTGGAAAACGAGTAACCTTTGAAGAATCGGGTTTACATCCATCTGTGCCTTAGAGCATTTTAATTCATCACATTCCCGTTTAATGAGCTTCTTTCAACATATAGAAATATTTCACGTGTACTGATCCATTGTACGCTGTACTTTAAGCCCAGGTGTTGTGAGCGTAATGTTGGCCGTAATCATTATTTAAATGCAATACTATTTTTTATTTAAAAATATTTAAGTTTATTCATGATCTGTAGCCATTACTTTAAAATTCTGTTATCTTTTCGAGCGAGTTGCATACAGCAAACGCATTGAACAAGGTAGCGCAATGCTCCTTCTGGACTATTATTACAAGAATGCTTGTATTTCTCAAGCACACTGAGAAGAAAACTTCGTATATAATTCTCTGCATGTTTATGCGGACCAAAGGTGAATCAGCCATTGGGTTTGTGAGGGGAACTCTAATTTAATTACTTTATGTAAAACATGGCTATTGTAAGTTGGTGTACTCACAGCTTTCTAAATGCAGTAGAAACGTTATGATAAGAGGCTGGGCGAAACATAAGCAAAGTGTGTAACTTCGCTACAGACTTGGTTACTCAAATGTTTATGACAGCATAGTATGGTCATTCAGTTCATTGAATTGCTTACATATGCCCATTAGTACTATGTTGTACAAATTAAATAACTTCTGTTTTTCTTGCGCCATATTTCTTTCAGGTGAAGTCAGAGAGCGTTGATATATGATTTCAAGGCTCTAAATTTTTTTGTGGAAGAGGACATTTCATTCAGGGCACATTTAAATATGCTTGTCAACATATAATTCAATTTTAAGAATGAATAGGAGGCTGAAAACATGACACTAAATAATTTTCGGCCTGTAACACTCTGAAAGAAAGGTTTTTGTGACCTATTTCATCTCTGGAAGTAACAAGTGCATTAAGGCTGATGAAGAGATACCGAGAGAGAATTCACTCCAGAAAACTGTAAATGTTCAAGGAGACAGAATGGTCGGTGAAATTCCAATTTCTTCCAATAGCCACATATGAAAGAGGAAAAAATTAATCCAGCTTTCGAAACTGTTAGTTTCTTCCTGAAAGAGGAAAGAGGGACAGATTGGACAGCGGGGTCATATCACTTTCGAGCTTACTGATCACTATCTCTGCTCGTTCTCACAACAGCTGGGTCCCTATACACCTTACGTCTAACCTGCCCTAGTTTCCGTCTTTCCCCAACATACTATCTTTCTGTCTTGAGAAGTGAAGTAATAGGTTTTTTTTTCATTTTTTGTACTTGTCTGTCGGCAGAATTTCACCTGTTGAAAGTTAGTTACTGGCTAGCTATTCTGCCTCCCTGTAATCCATCATCATTAGACACTAATGGCAACGTCTCGGTCATGTAGCCGTCCTTCTCTGGTCTACGCGATATTTGTCATTTGGTTTTAGTTGCGGCAGTTCATTCTACTCACAACTGCACTATGGATGTCTGCCCTACGATATTTTTCTCTGGGATTTTCCTTCCAACGTGTTTTTTTTATGAACTAGTTTTCGCTAATTAGGTGCGCAGTTGATGTAGTTTTTCTATTGTATATCATTTAAATCTGTGTCGCTCTCTATTAAATTTCTTTTAGTATTTGTTCATTAGATTTTCTTTCTAACCGAATTGTTTTTGTGACTCCTCTTCATATCCACATCTCTAATACTCATAATTTTTTCTCTTCTAATGTCTCCAGAGTCCACACTTCGTAACATTAGCTTAAAAAACTCCAAATAACTCTCTCGATGAATCTCTTTTTTTTCTTTCTATTCTGACGTGTTTAAATTACTCTTGTTTATGAAGGCTTGTTTAGTCACTGAAGTTCTTCTTTTAATACACTTATACTTTGGACAGCAAAGAAACTGGTACACCTTCGTAGTATCGTGTACAGCCCTCGCAGACACACAGAACTGCCGCAACACGACTAATGTCTGAAGTAGTGCTGGAGGAAACTGACATCATGATCCTGCAGGGCTGTACATAAATCCGTAAGAGTACGAGGTGGTGGTGAACAGCACGTTGCAAGGCATCCCAGATATGCTCAATAATGTTCATGTCTGGGGAGTTTGGTGGCCAGAGGAAATGTTTAAATTCAGAAGCGTGCTCCTGGAGCCACTCTGTAGCATTTATGGATGTGTGGGGTGTAGCATTGTCCCGCAGGCATTGTCCAAGTCCATCGGAATGCATAATGGACGTGAATGGATGCGCGTGATCAGACAGGATTGTTACGTACATGTCATCTATCATAGTCGTTTCTAGACGTATTAGGGGTCCCACATCACTCCAACTGCACACCACCTACACGGTCACAAAGCCTCCAACAGCTTACACAGTCCCCTGCTGACATGTAGGGATCCATGGATTCGTGAAGTTGTCTCCATACCCACACAAGTCCATCCGCTCAATACAATCTGAAACGAGACTTGTCTGACCAGGCAACATGTTTCCAGTCATCAACAGTCCAATGTCGATGTTGACAGGCCGAGGGGAGGCGTAAAGCTTTGTGTCGTGCCGTCATCAAGGGTAAGAGAGCCCATATCGACGGTGCTTCAGTGAATGGTTCGCAAGCTGACACTTGTTGATGGCCCAGCTCTGAAATTTGCAGCAGTTTGCGGTAGGGTTGCACTCCTGTCACACTGAACGATTCTCTTGAGCCGTCGTTGGCCCTGTTCTTGCAAGATCTTTTTCCGGCCGCAACGATGTCGGAGATTTGATGTTTTACCGGATTCCTGATATTCACGGGACACTCGTGAAGTGGTCGTACGGAAAAATCCCCACTTCATGGCTACCTAGGAGATACTGTGTCCCATCGCTCGTGCGCCAACTATAACACCATATTCAAACTCACTTAAATCTTGATAAGCAGCAGTAACCGACGTAACAACTGCGTCAGATACTTGTTGTCTTACATAGGCGTTGCCGACCAAATGGTTCAAATGGCTCTGAGCGCTAACTTCTGAGGTCATCAGTTCCCTAGAACTTAGAACTACTTAAACCTAACGAACCTAAGGACATCACACACATCCATGCCCGAGGCACGATTCGAACCTCCGACCGTAGCGGAGGCACGATTCCAGACTGTAGCGCCTAGAACGGCTCGGCCACTCCGGCCGGCCCGTTGCCGACCGCATCGCCATATTCTGCCTGGTTACATACGCCTGTATTTGCATACGCATGCCTATACGAGTTTTTTTCGGGTCTTCAGTGTATTTCTGTTGTCGTCTGTTATTGCAGTTCCCAAGTATCAAACTTATTTACTTGCAGTATTTGAGGGGGCTTCAAAAAGCAATTATTATTGTGGATCGGGTACCTTGTATTAAAGTGACACAAAAACTTGACACTATTTTTGAAAGAACGTCACCAGACCTCTGGAAGCAGTGGTTGGAACGTTCTATCAGATATTCAGTTCCTCAATGACAGGAATCGACTTCGTGATCATGGAGTCATTCGAGAACTGCTGTGTAAACGTCCTTAGCGTTGGAAGTCTGCGACTGCTGCCAGTCGATTCCTTGATTGCCTGGACGTCATCTGTGATCAATGTCGACGACCTAGCTTCCTGATGAGCATCACTCAAGTCTTCACGGCCTTGGTCAAATAATTACCATTATTTCACTACTGGTGTACATGGTATGGGGTTCATTCTATATACCACCAGAATTTCAGGCTGAATCTGTGGTCAAATTAGATTTTTGCCCACAAGAATTGTACTGTCCAGAGTACTTCAACTCTGGAACACGTTTCCGAGGTTGCACCAATTCAGTCACTCACTGCGATGCACCTCGTAAATGAAACACAGCAGAACTATGTCTACGGGAAACCAAGAACATGTATTCTCTTCTAACAATGCACCACTCTTGTTGCACAATGGTCTTAGTTCGGGCAATATGTGTAACTTACTTTCTGAACTCTGCGCCGGCCGGGGTGGCCGTGCGGTTCTAGGCGCTTCAGTCTGGAACCGCGTGGCCGCTACGGTCGCAGGTTCGAATCCTGCCTCGGGCATGGATGTGTGTGATGTCCTTAGGTTAGTTAGGTTTAAGTAGTTCTAAGTTCTAGGGGACTGATGACCACAGATGTTGAGTTCCATAGTGCTCAGAGCCATTTGAACTCTGCTATTGTATTTCCAACCTTAGCTTTTACCCTTTCTTGTCTGTTTGATTTATCTATTGCCATTCTTTTAGTCTCGTTTGTATTTACCCTCAGTCTGTGGTTGTCCCCGATAACGGATAACATATGGTTCATGTTGTTCTCGTAATTTTGCTAAGACTACTATCTCATTAACAAATCGCTTACACTAGTTTAAATTAATGGAAACTGTATTTTTATTTTTATTTTACTCTCCATCTATGTTATGGTCTTAATAAGTAATATCAATATTTTCTTTCAGGTACAAAGAAAACATGAGGAGGATGTCAGCAATATTCCGCGAGCACCAGGCTGACTCTTTGGAGCGCGCCGTGTGGTGGGTGGAGTACGTGATACGTCACAAGGGGGCCCCACACATGCGCAGTGCTGCCCTCGACCTGCATTGGTGGCAGTTTCTGCTGCTCGACGTCATCGCCTTCATTCTGGTGGCAGCGACTGCGGTAGCTGGTGCCACGTTCTACCTCGTGCGGGAAGTGATGGTGACGGTGAAGAAGGGTTTTAGACAGAAAGGAAAAAAGCAGTGACAGATCCTCTGTGTTCTCTAACAATAGAATCCTAGTACACTTCATCAGTGCTTGCGCCCATTTCACAGCATTCTTATTTAATTTTTGGACTGGAGTAAGTTATTGTCTCATAGAGCGCCTAGGAGTGTCCGTGCGTACAAGGGAAAAATACCATATGTTATTGTGATGATTTGAACACAAGAAAAATAGTTGCTGTTTGATTGCAGGAAATTTTATGTATACAAATGCAAACAATTTATTGACGGCCTGCTTAAATGTTCCATATGTGTGCGATCACGCTAAGATAATCATCATTAACCGTTCTGTGATCTTTCTTTTATAGTACATCGTTGTACTTTTTGTAGTACACTGTTGTGTGTATTCCCATTGGACTACCACAGTTGATACACAAGTTCAAGGGGAATTTTCTAGAGTTCTTTAAGGGGTGAGTAGTGTTACTGCACAGTTCTGATGCATTACGCACGTTAGTCATCAGGTATCAAGTACAGGTAAATTCTTTTCCGTGAACATACAATGTACTATACTTATCTTGGAATAAAATTCTTCTGCCTTACCAACTTACGGGGGTACACTTCGAATGTTAGAAATTCCTGAGAACAACATGTAATTTATTTATAGTCGAATAGTTTTTTGTTGAAAGACCAAAACAAATGCGAAGTGACTTATCGTCGAAGAGATACATAGAAAGGCTGCCCCACGTTACATAGCGCAAAAACTGCTGGATCCTTGGTGCGTCATCATGCCATGTGACTAAGCAAAAGTAGTTACAGCAAGCCTCAGTTTAACGAGGTGTTTGCTATGATTCCTTAATGGTAGTAGCTGAACGCTGAGATTATTAAGAAAACAGTTGCTATGACAAGACGCACTACAATAGAGATGTGGTAACACAATAAGAAATAATAAATAACATTTAGTTAGCGTACGCTACAGTTGGTACTTTGGTACAGTTTGATGCGTGGCACTTCATGTCCTAAACCTGATATAATGATATCTAAATAACTTTTCTGTCTCTTGCCAGTCTATTCACTGATAAGCCAAAACACAATGTCCTCGAGGTTGGATGCCGCCTGGTGACGTTGTGGGCACGTGATGCATTATGAAAGTAACAAGTAGAGAAATTCATTGAGTTAGTGACTTTGCCAAAGAACAGGTTATTATTATACAAAGCCCGTGAATGAGTATCTCGACAACTGCGAAGCTGGTCGAATATTCACGTGCTACTGTTGTGAAGAGGTAGGAGGACAGTGAAACTACCACAAGGCGCTAAATGGTTGGACGGCCAGGACTCCTCACAGAACGAGAGGTTTGGAGGCTTGTCTGCTCTGTAAAGTGGTATAGATGGTGATCTTTGGCGTCTTTGGCGTCACAATGTTGGTGCATGTACAAATGTTTCGGAGCATGCTGTTCATCGTACATTCTTGAACGTTGAGCTCTGCAACAGACCACCCCTAAGTGTTCACATGCTGACCCAATGACATCGCCAATTACGATTGCAGTGGGCACGGCACTATCGGGACTCGACCGTCGATCAATGGAAACGTGTCGGCTCTGGGGGCGAACCACGTTTTCGCTATACTAGGTCTATGGTTGTCTCCACAAACGCTGTCATCAAGGTGAATGGTGGCTCGACATGTGCAGTGGGAGACATTCTCCTGCGCTGGGGTAGGTCCGGTGGTTATAACAAGACTCTCTGTCAGCTGCAAACCACCTGCGTGCCTTCATGCTTGATAACTATCCCTTCGGCGACTTCACCTTTAAGCAGGATAACTGTCCGCGACTCGGACGCAGTACCGTGCTACAGTGGTTTGAGGAGCATTATTGAATTCATATTGATGTCCCGGTAAATTCGCCTGATGTAAATCCTATGGAATCCATCTGGGTCGCTATCTGCATCTACATCCATACTCTGCAAGCCACCTGACGGTGTGTGGCGGAGGGTACTTTGAGTATCTCTTATCGGTTCTCCCTTCTATTCCAGTCTCGTAAATAGGTGGTCATAATGTTTTGACTCGTCAGTGTATTATTGTCACTATGACCGTACATAATTTTGTAGACACTCTGCCGTGGTCCTTGTTCTCCGAAAACAGTGATTGCTAAGTCGGGAGATAGTATCCAGAGTACTGTACTGAGCGAGTTGCAGACACTGAACTGAAGTGTCTAACTGCTGGTATGGAACTGTGTGTGCGTCCACAGCACATCATGTTTTGAAGTGTGTTGTCAGAAGAATTCCCATGTTTGCCAGTACAAGACAGAAGCAAAGTAGTTCATAGTTGGCAGTGTCCCCTATTGGCTGCTGTCCACCCTACTGGCAGGCATAACCAATGTGTTCGACGACGTGGTGCTGAAGCAGGAATTGTTCCAGGTTTGTGAGCGCCATCCAGGCGTTACCGTTCGGATCTGAAGGGCGCCAGGCGAGTGGTTATGCTTGTGGGTGACTGCATTTCGTGGTACTTCTTGTGTACCTTGTAGGGAAGCAGCCTACTCACGCCGTATAAAATTCACATCAGTCTTTCCATTGTGTGCCAGCCAGTCCGCTGTAACTAGCTCTGATGTCATAAATGTTGCGCAATACTTTAAAAATCAAGTAAATAACCTGAAACGTTTCTAGCATGTCAGGAGTAATACTAAATCAGTATGTGTTGAATATCAGCTCAATAACTTTAACCATTTTCGAAATTTGGATGTTTTTCTGTAAAAATCATTGGCGCAACAGAAAAGAGCTAGAAACTTAAAAATTTATATTTAGATTCCTTTTTCATAATAATTTAGTAGAAACAGTATTCTGGATCTCTCAAATTAAAATTTTAGTTGAAATTCATGATTTTCTGGTTTTTGTCTTTAAAATTAAGGAAGCAAGATAGGTTAAGTAGGGGAATAAATAAAGCTAGGATGTTTAAATTTAAGTAGAAGGGAGATCCGCTATAATCATAAAGATATGAGAAGTTTCAACTGAATAACTATAAAACTATAGCGATAGTGTATCTCCAAAGGGCAAGTTCAGAGATCGTCTACTGCATGTAGTGTAATTAAATTATTTTTCTCGCCCAAAATAATTGACTTAGCCACGTCAGACTTTTATTATGATTACTTACTTGTGTGCTGATTGCACAATTAAATTGAAAGCTTCATCGGCCATCAGCAAAGGAAGCAATGATTTATTCGATAACTTAAAGTGGTGCATTACTAGCCCAGCAGCTAGTCAGGAGAGTAGATTTGATCAGGCGTTCCCTTAGCCGTCTGCACCGCGGCTTTATATATAAGAACGCTGCGCGAGAGAGGAAGGCGGCCATCCTCTATTGCCGTATCCACCGCCACCTTAACCAGCACCGCCTCCTTCCTCTTATCCAATGTGGCTTCCGGCCTTCCTTCTCTGCTGACGACCAGCTCCTTAACCTTACCCATCTTCTTTCCCTCCAACTTAACTCCCGTCGCTCTGCTATCTTTGTTTCCCTTGATCTCCAGAACGCCTATGACCGTGTCTGGCATCCCGGGCTCCTTTTCAAACTCCAGACCTATGCTCTCCCCATCAACTTCGTCCATCTCGTTGCTTCCTTCCTCTCCCATCGTCCCTCCTATGTGACTATCCACAATTCCAACTCCCGTACTTTCTACCACTCTGCCGGCGTGCCCCAAGGTTCTGTCCTTTCCCCTCTCCTCTATCTCCTGTACACTGCTGATATGCCCAAACCTCCCCCTCCTGTTCATCTTCTCCAGTTCGCTGATGACACCGCCTTCCTAGCCCTTTATCCTACCCTTCAACGGTCCCAATGTACCCTCCAAACCCACCTTGACCAATTCACCGCTTGGTGCAACCAGTGGTTCCTCCGTGTTAATCCCTCCAAGACCCAGACGATCATCATAGGCCGCACCACCCGCTCCTTCCGCCTCCATGATTTCTACCTCACCATTTACGGCCGTCCTATCCACCTCACTCCTACCCTCACATACCTTGGCCTCACACTCGACCGCCACCTCACCTGGACTCCCCATCTCCTTACCATCCAAAACAAGGCTCACAACCGCCTCCGCCTCCTGAAACTCCTGTCCGGCTGGACATGGGGTCTGCATCCTTCCACCATCCTTCACACCTACAAATCCATGATCCGCCCCATCCTTTGTTATGCCAGCATCGCTTGGATTTCCGCCCCTCCCCGGTTCTATAAAGCCCTCCAAATCCTCGAACGCCATGCACTCCGCCTCGCCTTCCGCATCCGCCTTCCGTCCCCCACGCGCATCCTCTATGACCTCATCCCCTTCCCCCACCTTCTCCTTTTCCTTGAACACATCCGCACACTATATATTGTCCGCCGCCTTGATCCCCCTCACCCCTGGTGTCCCCCTTCCTCTCCACTCCCAACCAGTTGCCGCGCCTTTCCGTTGTGTCCCTCCCTCTCTCCATCTCCACACCCTCCATCTCCTTTCCCAACAAAACTTCCACCGTCTACCACTTCCGGATGATGAGCTTCGCCCTGACATCTACCCGTCCTACCAACTCTAACCCCCTCTTCCTGCCTCCTCCTCAGGGCTCCCTCTCCTCCCCCTCCCTCCTTCTGAGCGGATTTCCCCTCCTACTCCCCGTCCATCTCTTGTGCCTTCTTTCAGTGTCTCTGCGCTCCCTCCTGCCCTGTCTTCCCTTTTCCTCTCCCGCCCCATGTGTCTCCTGCCTCTTCGTGAACCCACGGTTGCCCCTCCTCTCTTCATCCCGCCGCTTCCCCAGCTGCCCCATGCTCTCCCCTCCTTTTCCATCCTCTCTGACCTTTCCCTCGGCAGGTCCCGCCTGGTAGTTTTATTCTTCGTCGTGTGTGCTCCAAGTGGGTTTTAAGTGTGTTGTTTCGGAGTGTTTTTAATACTGTGGCCAACTTTTAACCTGTGCATGCGCATCCAGTGTCTTCTGTGTTTTAAGAATCGCCAACTGTGTTTTTTAACTTTCTGGTGACTTTTTTAACTGTCCCCAATGAACTTCTACATGTCAGTGTATTTTTACCTCCATTTTCTCCCCTTACTCTGTTTTATGTTCCCCTTTTTTACCTCCTTATGTATGTATTATTTTATTCTTGTTTTAGTTGTCATTCACTCGGCTGAAGAGCGGCGGATTGTGCTGCTGCCAGCCCTCCCGTGCCCGTATGGGGCAGGGGCATGAAATCACAATAAAGAAAAAAAAATAAATAAAGAGAGAGGAAGGCCCCAGTTCTCTCCAGACACTGATTAGCGCACCATCTGTGCTGGGAGCCGCGTCGCATCGGTATCATTGCTATAAACAGCCTCGGATGCCGTAATAAGTTACTCGGGATACGCGTAACCATGAAATCGTTTTCGAGTGGAGTGTTAATTCTGGGATGACTTTAATGATCCATCTTCAGTTTGCGTATGTCGTATTCTCACGTGCCGTCGTGGGACAGACATTCTACCATTATTTAGCATGGCGTTTGATGAACATTATCATCAAATTATGGCGAGCATTCACTTAAACGTTTAATTTGAACAGTTATAGTTGCATCAGCGCATTAGACTCTGAACTGCTGCTCTGGTTCAAAAATGGCTCTGAGCACTATGGGACTCAACTGCTGTGGTCATAAGTCCCCTAGAACTGAGAACTACTTAAACCTAACTAACCTAAGGACATCACACACATCCATGCCCGAGGCAGGATTCGAACCTGCGACCGTAGCGGTCGTGCGGTTCCAGACTGTAGCGCCTTTAACCGCTCGGCCACTCCGGCCGGCTGCTGCTCTGGTAGTTGGATTGTGTGGATTCTTTTTTGGTCTGTGACTTTCAGAATATAGTGAACATTTTAGAGAGAATCGTTTTTGATTATGAATCCCAGACAATCTTCTAATTCCTCAGAGCTATAAGCTGTAGCTATAAGTGTATTTCTCAGATGCAGTGAGCACTAGGAATTCTAATTACAGGCTTCACGTTTAGCTAATCACTTTCTGGTTGCTAATGTTGTAGTTAGAAAGCCAGTGTTGAGAAAGGCAAACAACAGCATTAAATAAATAACAGGAACATTAACAATAACTCTACCTGCCGCCCCACAACCTCTTGCTGGTATCACTAGCTGTTTCCTTTTCCATACCTTGAACTAAATTAAAATCCGTCTGAACAGGTCTCAAAAGACCCTAACGGTAATGACTGTTGATGGAGCCTTTATTTCTCAATCAAGTAGCTCCTCAATTTGCCTCATAAGGGCTGATTGCATCCTTCTTGCCAATAGCTCTTGGCAGACCATACAGCCAAACCCACCAGTGCTTAACTTCGGTGATCTAATGGGAACAGGTGTTATCAGTGCGACCTATTTTAGTACCTGCAATGAGTTATTAGCTCACCACGACAGGTCTGGGATGAAACAGGTGCAGAGTAAGCTGCAAGCAATGATACGTTACGATCACTATAATAAATTAAATTTCATCTCTGCCGTACTGCAAATTAAATAGACGTGGCACAACATTTTGTTATGTCGATAACCAGCAACAATGTTAAGTTTAGCCTCGTGTCTGCTATACTTTTAGAGATACACAGAAACGTAGAGAACAATTGAATTTAGAACTTCTATGAATCAGTATCTTCCTGATAAGTTCATAAGTGTTAGCTAACAGTAAGTGGAGAAGCTTCAGGATATATACATCTCTTCAGTTACAGGGAAATAAGTTCCCAGTGAAACAATTTTTTTACGAAATACTTTTTTCCTTCATTGATATTATGTTTCATGTTAAATAATGTCAATTTCATCTGTTTTATTACTTGAGTGAATGAAGGAATAAGTTGTTATGTATGTGACATTTGAATCTTTACAATTGCAACTGAGTGCATAAAGCGCGGTAACCCAGACGTGAGATGCTGATTGTAAGGCATACTGATATAAGTAGGGAAAGCTGTGAACTGTGAAGCACCCAGTTTACGGGACTTCATTATCATAATACACAGTTCAGTATTTCAGACAATCGATTTTGTATATATACAAAATGAAGTTCCCTAAACTGGGAGCTTCAAGTTTACCGCGACATATAGATAACGAAGTTCCATAAACAGGGAGCTTCACAGTTTACAGCGATATATATAACTCATGGAGGATAGATATATTAAAGTGAATCTTAAATCGTAGATTGACAGGCATATTGCATCCTTGGTTAGTAAAGCGATACGTACTACAAATCTCACGTGATTGTAATCCAACACGGGATTTTGTCAACTAACAGGCGAAGTGCTTTAATGGCTGCAAGCAAACTGATCAGAACGTCCACCACCAACAAATGCTCTTTTTGATGATGAGAGTTAACTGTACCAGTGGCAAAAGCCTCTAGGAAGTTATAGCTGATGCTAGCGATAGTTGCCACTGCATCACCACAAATAAACATGTTTCCCAGTCTTCGGTCAATCGACCAATGGCAAATATCCGACCCAGTAAATTGGGTACCGAATCGGTTTTCACATAATTATCGACGCCACCAAAAACAAAGACTTGTAAAATAAAGTAGTACCTCATGTTTAAAAAATTGGCAACAAACCTAAAGAGTGATTTTCTCGATGTGAGGCATATGTGGGAGGAGTAATATGTAGCCGCTGTACAGATGCCCTGATCCTGGCTATGCTCCATTTTTTGACAGAACCTGAACCAAACTTACTCTATCAGTACAGAAATAATCCACGCTAAGAGGAAAAACTTTCTAAAGATCTATGTACTGTATGTATACGATGCCTCTACACGCGAAACACAGTGACGCATGAAATACGCAGGCCTTCTCCCATTTTAATAATACACACAACATGTCAGCAGGTAGTTGTCTCTCCAAGCTCACTAAAATTACTTCCAGGTGCCTTGTGGCACTGAACCATATGAAACGAACCTTAGTGACTCTGCCTAGAATCGCCCTCCATGACGAACGAAACCTGGATATATATTTGACAGTACCATATAATACTATTTCGTCTTCTTAACAATCTCCTCTTGCTGGTTTATAGGTATAAAATTTAAAAAAATAACTAAGCAGCCTGAGAATTCCTCCCAGTAGACACAACTGCAGAATGGCGGTAGTGGCACACATTCAGCTTAAACTCCAAAGACCGATCATGGAAGCACTTCCGAGTACGTGCTCTTCTTGTCATACCATCTAAATTTGGTTGTACGCGCAATCCATTTGTAAACTTCAAGCCCAACTACACTATCTTGTGCGTACTGCGACGTGGATACCCCAAGGTCACGGTAAGGGTTCAGGAGCCGATCCACCAGCAATGACAAGAAACTTGCATGTATCCTTTCTATGCACAGCATTATTCTAAACACCAAAACGCACACTTAGAAAGAAAATTTAATTGTGTACGTGTTTTAAAGTATCAGCCCCGATGACTTTAAAGTTCTAGATGTCACTCCCAAGAGAGTATAATAAGCCTGGCAACTGTAAATAAGAACAGAAGTAAAAAACGCAGTAATGCCTATTAAGTACTAACGTAAGTTATCTAATCGTGCAGGGTCATCAGATGTGTGGATGACACTGATATCCTTTTTTAAGTAGAACTTAGACGAGCATTGTGACAAAATAATACGAGCAATCTAGACTTTGGCACAACCACACACAAAACAGTGTAGTCATTTCAACCATATGCTGCCAGAAGTTATACCATACTCCATACAACCATATCCTATGTCAAGTGGAATAGCAGACCAAACACTCAGAAGACGTATCAAACTACTAATATTGTCTATACTCATAGGGTACGGCTCTGCAGTATGGTAACCCTTCTTAGAGGAAATAGCCGACTCACAACTACCATCCTTACCTAAACCTAACATGCATATTCTTTAGTAAAAGTCCCAAAAACCATTATTTTACACTGCGCCAACTGTACGAGTTTGTATAACTGATATACACGTTAAATAATGCAAAACTATACAGGTCGGTCATTTGATAGAGACCGAGCCAAATATCTCATGAAATAAGCGTCAAACGAAAAAACTACAAAGAACGAAACTCGTCTAGCTTGAAGGGGGAAACAAGATGGCGCTTTGGTTGGCCCGCTAGATGGCGCTGCCATAGGTCAAACGGATATCCACTGCGTTTTTCAAATAGGAACCCCCATTTTTTATTACGTATTCGTATAGTACGTAAATAAATACTAATGTTTTAGTTGAACCACTTTTCTCGCTTTGTGACAGATGGCGCCATAATAGTCACAAACTGTAAGTACGTGGTATCACGTAACATTCCGCCAGTGCGAACGGTATTTGCTTCGTGATACACTACCCGTGTTAAAATGGACCGTTTACCAATTGCGGAAAAGGTCGATATCGTGTTGATGTATGGTTATTGTGATCAAAATGCCCAACGGGCATGTGCTATGTATGCTGCTCGGTATCTTGGACGACATCATCCAAGTGTCCGGACCATTCGCCGGATATTTACATTATTTAAGGAAACAGGAAGTGCTCAGCCACATGTGTAACGTCAACCACGACCTGAAACAAATGATGATGCCCAAATAGGTGTTTTAGCTGCTATCGTGGCTAATCCGCACATCAGTAGCAGACAAATTGCTCGAGAATCGGGAATCTCAAAAACGTCGGCGTTGAGAATGCTACATCAACATCGATTGCACCCGTACCATATTTCGATGCACCAGGAATTGCATGGCGACGACTTTGAACGTCGTGTACAGTTCTGCCACTGGGCAGAATTGAACATTTTGTTACAGATACAGCCGGAACGTTCATGAATAGTGAAGCGGGGCTACAAGATTCAACAAGGTGGCAGCCGTGAAATTTGCCATGGTGTAGTTCCACAACACAAAGAATGACAAGGTACTTACTGAAATAAATCGGGAAGAAGTAGATTGATAAGAAATTATATTATATGAATGTGTGGTGTCTGTCATTTCGGACGTGCTCGAAAGAACAGACACTATGCCCAATATTCAGTTGTGGTATATATTATGTAAACTGAAGGTGGAGGAGGGAGAAAGGAAAGGGCTCCTTGCCCTCAAATAACTGATTCATCTCGAGGGACAATGAAGCCACCGCCTTCAGTGAGGATGCATAATTACGTGCGACCTCATGCGAGCATGGAAGACATGGGCAGGGACCGTGGATAGGTGGCGCTAGGTGGCAGTGTAGGTTGGCAGAGAGGCGTGCCCAGATACGCCGCTCAATGGTGGTAAACACTGTGCCAGGGTGGCGCAGTGGTTGGCGTAACTGGCCACTAAGCAGGAGAGCTCGGATTTGAATGCCGGTCCCATACACATTTCCACTCGTCGCCGCTGATTCCGTATAAAATACCGATGCAGCTGATATCAATAGTCCCTTTCCTTTCCTTTCTCCCTCCTCAACCTTTAATTTACGTAATATCAATCATATTGTAACTGAACACAAACAAATGCTTTTACAAGGCCGCATGTGTACTCAAATCTACACATGCAAGATACAGATTCACGATAGCAATTGGTACATCATATTCTCATCTCGCAGTTTTGAACAAATAAAAAATTGTGCTATACTTAAGGAGAGGGTACCAACTTTGAATTTACAGAACGTCGAAGTGAAAAGTTAATCTACGGCGCTTCCATTTTAATCCACTCAAGTGCACGGGCTCATTCAAACTCGCAGAGTAACTCAACCAAGTAATACCAATATAACTTCACCACTTTAACAAAACGGCAAGTAAATTGAAATGACTGAAAAGCCACGATCGCTTCAATATCGTTTACTAGATGACCGGTTTCAGCACTCTGAAGGTGCCATTATCGTATCTGTGAAGGTATAACATAACAGGTTTGGGGGACGGCTTACGTGAGTAAACTATACACATTACAATTATTACAGAACCTCATAACTGAAACGGGGATTAACATTTATAAAACCATACGGACATCATGGCACATGAGGCAGACCATCTGATAAAAATCATTGTCACAAAAACGAATAAAAAATAATTAAAAACTACTCTCATGGTCGTTCTTTCGATAAAATATAAAACTGAAGTCATCAGATGAAACTACCACTTCTCGCCTAACACCGGTCGGCATTACAAAGATGCATCTTGGTCCGCATGTCATTCCCCCCCCCCCCCCCCCGCCCCCTGTTATTGTGCCCTTCGGTTTGCTTCTGAGCTGGCATTCCTTAATTCCATATGCCTAGGCAGGTTTCCGTAGTCGATTCGTACCTTTCTCATAACGAATGTGTAGATGGTGAGAGACTTTATAGCAAGTTAATACGTTCTTTTTTTGCGCTTGCAATACCTAAGACCATAGTGCCTAGACAGGTAAAGCCCAGCATACAGGTTTTAATCGCTCGTCACATTATACCTGAATCGTGTTATGAACAGCTTTCTATGTGCATATTCTTGACGTCCTTATATGAATAAAGGTAAATTATAATATGTAGTTTTGTACGGCGCTAGTGGATAATGTCTGTGCCTCAGATGCTTTTACTTTGTAACTGATGTACTTTATAGTGATTATAGTATGTACAGGAAATGTATGCGCAAATGTGGGCTTTGCATGGGTATGTGACAAACAGTTATAGTAAAGTTGTGTTTTAATAGTAATGAGTGCTTATAATGTGAGACTATGTATGCGCTGCTTGGACAGCGCTATCTGGTGGCCGGTTGTGAACCGCTAGAAACACAGCAGGTAAACTTGCGCGGAATAGGGCAGTGACGATGCCGACCGGTGATAGGCGAGAAGTGGTAGTTTCATCTGGTGACTTCAGTTTTATATTTTATCGAAAGAACGACCATGAGAGCAGTTTTTTATTATTTTTTATTGGCTGTTACAAGGATTTTTATCAGATGGTCTGCCTCATGTGCCATGATGTCCATATGGTTTCATAAATGTTAATCTACATTTCAGCTATGTGGTTCTGTAATAATTGTAATGTGTATAGTAAACTCATGTAAGACATCCCTCAAACCTGTTATGTTATACCTTCACATATCCGATGATGGCAGCTTCAGAGTGCTGAAACCAGTCATCTAATAAACGAGTGAAGCGATCGTGGCTTTTCAATTATTTTAAAAACAGAGTGATCACCCCACGACACACCATGTGTTCACTGCTAAATTGAAATGGTCTCACCTAACTGTTTACTCATTATAGAATCTCCCCAACAGCATGAACGTCAACCAGACAAATGCTCCTTTGCCTCTAAACACGGCGGCACCAACTAGCACCCAACAGAACCTGGGACGGAATACTGACTGCAATGGAGCGGCGAATTCTTATTCAAACAAGAAGGACCTCATGGTGTGCAACCCGCGACTGATTCCCACTGGGCGACAACAAACAGACTCGTCAAAGATATAAAATTGCTGTAGTGGTTCAAAGAGGTTACTGAAGTGCTTATATCGATTAACTGAAACTGACTATAGCAGACTCGCGTAAAGTAGTAGTGTAAAGATAAATATCGCGATCTGCTAAATGCAAAATATCAGGCGTTACCTGCAGAGGGAGTGACTGTTAAAACTAAGTTTTTGAAAACAGCCACAGGTCGCACTTTGTATTTTTTTGACCTGTTTCACTCTTCTAATGAACAAGAGCATCATCAAAATATACACTGTACAAATTACAAACTAAGATCATAAAGGAAACTTACATTGACGTTACGTAAATTACATATTCGAGTTCCAGTAAGGTGACTTACATTTAAAGTTTGGTGACAGCATTAAAAACAGTAACTTTGAATGCATTTTTGTATAAACATTTTTAGGTCTGCATTCTTTATAATGTATTTTGAAAAATGTTTCAATTTTTACAGATGTATGCGTATTTTTTGAAAGATAAGTAGATATGTACAGATATAAGATAGCTATAAACGCATAAAAGAGGCGATTGAAATGCAAATTTCGTTTTCTGCAGTTGTAAATTGCTGTACCATGGGCGTTACGAATACCGTTCTACCGTCAATTACATCTTTGGCGCTGTCAGTATCATCGTTTACTATTGCACTTTAAACGTAAATACTGTAGTACAGCCAGATTAGTCTTCAGAGCTGTCAGTCAACTTTAAACGCAATCTTTAAGCTGTCAGCCAACTTTAAACGTAACCACACCGGAAGTAGGATATGTACTTTACGTAGCGCCAACGTAAGGTTTCCGTAGTATCTCAACCGTATCTTGTACAGTGTATATTCTGATGATGCTCACTTTCATTTGAAGAAAGAAGATGGACAGTAAAAAATACAATGTGCTATTAGTGAGTCGTTTCAAAAACTTACTTAAAAGCAGATATACCGGAAAGAAATGAAAGTGATAAATGAAAAGGTACTTTCCAGTTGGTACGTTGTCATAGACATTATGTGAATCTGTGAAGATATGTGTCTCTTTCCCTGGCTCATATTTTTTCAGTCGTCTGCTTTATACACTACTGGCCATTAAAATTGTACACCATGAAGATGACGTGCTACAGACGCGAAATTTAACCGACAGGAAGAAGATGCTGTTACATGTAAATGATTAGCTTTTCAGAGCATTCACACAAGGTTGGCGCCGGTGGCAACACATAGAACGTGCTGACATGAAGAAAGTTTCCAACCGATTTCTCATACACAAACAGCAGTTGACCGGCGTTGCCTGGTGAAATGTTGTTGTGACGCCTCCTGTAAGGAGGAGAAAAGCGTACCATCACGTTTCCGACTTTGATAAAGGTCGGATTGTAGCCTGTCGCGATTGCGGTTTATCGTATCGCTACATTGCTGCTCGCGTTGGTCGAGATCCAATGACTGTTAGCAGAATATGAAATCGGTGGGTTGAGGACGGTAATACGGAACGCCGTGCTGGATCCCAACGGCCTCGTATCACTAGCAGTCGAGATGACAGGCATCTTAGCCGCATGGCTGTAACGGATCGTGCAGCCACGTCTCGATCCCTGAGTCAACAGATGGGGACGTTTGCAGGACAACAACCATCTGCACGAACAGTCTGACGACGTTTGCAGCAGCATGGACTATCAGCTCGGAGACCATGGCTGCGGTTACCCTTCACGCTGCATCACAGACAGGAGCGCCTGCGATGGTGTACTCAACGACGGACCTGCGTGCACGAATGGCAAAACGCCATTTTTTCGGATGAATCCAGGTTCTGTTTACAGCATAATGATGGTCGCATCCGTGTTTGGCGACATCGCGATGAATGCACTTTGGAAGAGTGTATTCGTCATCGCCATACTGGCGTAACATCCGGCGTGATGGTATGGGGTGCCGTTGGTTACACGTCTGGGTCACCTCTTGTTCGCATTGAAGGCACTTTGAACAGTGACGTTACATTTCAGATGTGTTACGACCCGTGGCTCTACCCTTCATTCGATAACCGCGAAACCCTACATTTCAGCAGGATAATGCACGATCGCATGTTGCAGGTCCTGTACGGGCCTTTCTGGATACAGAAAATGTTCGACTGCTGCCCTGGCCAGCACATTCTTCAGATCTCTCACCAATTGAGGCCGGCCGGAGTGGCCGAGCGGTTCTAGGCGCTACAGTCTGGAACCGCGCGACCGCTACGGTCGCAGGTTCGAATCCTGCCTCGGGCATGGATGTGTGTGATGTCCTTAGGTTAGTTAGGTTTAAGTAGTTCTAAGCTCTAGGGGACTGATGACCTCAGCAGTCAAGTCCCATAGTGCTCAGAGCCATTTGAACCATTTTCACCAATTGAAAACGTCTGGTCTATGGTGGTTGAGCAACTGGCTCGTCACCATACGACAGTCACTACTCTTGATGAACTGTGGTATCGTATTGAAGCTGCATGGGCAGCTGTACCTGTACACGAAATCCAAGCTCTGTTTGACTCAATGCCCAGGCGTATCAAGGCCGTTATTACGGCCAGATGTGGTTGTTCTGGGTACTGATTTCTCAGGATCTATGCACGCAAATTGCGTGAAAATGTAATTACATGTCAGTTCTAGTATAATATATTTGTTCAATGAATACCCGTTTGTCATCTGCATTTCTTTTTGGTGTAGCAATTTTAATGGCAAGTAATGTAGTAAATAAAGTTATAAGCAAATCTCTTTTTCTCCTACTATAATATCATTCTTCAGACATTCTTTTATATTTCGACCACAAAGTCTTCCCACTGAAGCAGTTATCCTAATTCCCCTACAGTCATTGCAATGTTTTTTTGGTCCTTTCTTATGAAGTGGTATCAAGTATGCTTTACTTCACATTGTTTTTCATTTTTTTGAAGGGGTCTTCTTGCGTAATAAAATACTTGTTAAAGATAAGTTGAACATTTTTTAGTGTGTTTTCTGTTGCATATTTTACCTGATCAATGGGAATTCCTTCTCGATCTGGATATTTTTTAATTTTTTTTCATTTTTCATTTTTTATTAATTTTTGTAATTCTTGG
The DNA here is from genome assembly GCF_021461385.2 of Schistocerca piceifrons. NCBI lineage: Eukaryota > Metazoa > Arthropoda > Insecta > Orthoptera > Acrididae > Schistocerca > Schistocerca piceifrons. Next base: position 930,524,531 of record NC_060139.1, on the reverse strand, counting down.
TATCCTACTAAAACTTTTCACAAAATGGCCAGGATGCAGCGCCTCCGCGAACGCTTCAGGAGCTCGACGCGACAGTTCTATAAAAAGAAGAAGCTGTTCACCTCCACAGTGTAAAAATTCGTGGTCTGTGCAACAATTCCCACCTGCGCGAGGCAACAAACTCGCAAGACCTGCTGTGCACATACGTAAAGCGTTACTGCGCTATCTGTTCATCACGAAATGACGATGCCAGCAACTAGCAATTAATGCTCAACACACCCGTTAGGCCAAATTTTTCACTGTTCTACTCACAACTGGAGGAACAGCGCAATGCGCTTAGCCTCCACCCGCATCTGAAATTTCAGGTAGTTTATCAGCTACGGACATCGACCTGCCTCTACCTTGCGCACTGTCGTTGACATCTCTGTGACCTGTACTCTGCTTACGGATTAACCTTTGGACTAACGAGTGATTGCTGTGCATCAGACACTGACCAGATAGCCTTTCGGTCTGTTAATAGACAAAGTAGCTTTACTAGTGAGTGCTGTTCCTAGCCTCCGCTCTGGATCTGCACCGGCCTCTGTATGCTTTCGTGCTATTTACCGTGGCGTATGTACTATAAATACTTGTTGAAATATGAAAAGATAATGGTACAGAATCAATGTACAGAGAGTCAGTGTTTAGGCTACTGAAAGGCAATTTTATACCACCTTCCTTAAACTTATTATATGGGACCAAATCGATACGTTTAAAACCAAAGAGTATACATTTCTGAAAAGAGTAACCCGCAGTTCATCAATGCGACGGATCTCACGCAACCAAAAACTGACTGAGGCCGTCACAACGATAAAAGTATGTAGACAGAGATTTGTTTGTAACAAACACAATCTCTGCACGCCACCAGCGGACGAGATCGTGGGCACGAGCGAAAGTGTCACAGTTAAGCACTCAAACGTACATTCGTGTTTGAGTCACTATGCCATCTGCTAAGTAACGCTTTCGAAAGTATAATAACGCCTCTACGCTTCACGAAACTAAGCACCAGATTTTTGTTTTACACACGCCGTGTTTGCTTTCTGCCATTGCTAAATTTTTGCTGCAAGTCTCATAGTAACAATACTGAAGCTCTCAGCGAAAATTAAATCTTAAAGGTTGCACTTACACGTCAGACATAGCGATTAGTGGTGGCAAGTGTGACATTCACACGCAAATCTACAACTAGGCACACGAACGTACTGGGGTCTGTCTTTGAGATATTCGAAATTTGTAAAAAACAATAGCAGAAAAAACAAAAGAAAGATCTTATCAATTACATGCTTAGACACAGCCTTGGAGATTCTAGGTCCGACAAGATAATGTCGGATCAGCAAAAACGCCACTGCAGAGCGAAAACTCATTCTGGAAACAGTACTCCAGCCTGCAACTAGGACATGTCTCCGCAATGTCCTTCCTTTCAGGAGAGATGGGCCCGTAAGGCAGCAGCAGAACATCTGTGAAATTGGGAAGATAAGAGGTGAAGTACTGGTGACAATAAGGCTGCGAGGAGAGGGTGAGAGTCGTGCGTGGATAGCCCATTCGGTACATCGTTTTACCGAGAAAAGCAAAGGACCTAGGTTCGATTCCCGGCCCGACGGGCAGTTTTAATCGGCCGGAAAGTTTCAAACCAACACACACTCTACTAGGGAATGAAAACTTTACTACGGAGACTAGCAATAATTGTAAATAACCACTGTTTCCTATTTATCTTGATAGGCAAATGAGTAAATGGGTGGTACTACGTAATTCCGTGTACAGGTTTCATATAACTACATTTTATTTCTCTTTTTTTCTTCTGGTAAGCTTCGCGGCTGCAAGTTTCATTCTTTACCTCCTTTGATGAGGCTGATTTTTAAAGACATTGCTGCTTGTAATGAATTCGTTCAGTTACTGGCATTTCATTGCCTTCACTTTTCAGTGAATGAATAAGTGACGTATTGTCTTGCTAAGTACAGTTGATGAGGACGCTGGATGCACTAACTTTTGTTTCCGTCTGAGCGGAATTTATGTATGAAATGCAGTGACGGAAAAAAATTGCAGCTACAAAAAATAATCAATGCATAGTAATGGAATTTAGCGAATACGTTTGTCTGGGTAACATACTTAAGTGATTAACACTGCAAGATCACTGGTAAACATAAGCACGAGATAAACAACTGAGAACGTGAAATGCTAGCACATTAATAACGGATGTAATCGGCAGAATGTTGTATGCAAGCATGCAGACTTGCACGCACTGAGTTGTACAGGTACCAAATGTCAGTTTGTGGGACTGATTTTCGTGACTGTAGCACCTGGTCAGTCAATACAGGGACAGCTAACACTGGTTTTAGATTACCCTGGAGTTGTCGTCCGATGACATCCCATATTTGCTTGATTGGAGGCAGATCTAGTGAACGAGAAAGCCAAGGCAACATTTCGACGCTCTGTAGAGCATGTTGGTTTACAAGAGCGATATGTGGTAGTGCGTTATCGTGTTGGAAAACACCCCTTGAAATTCTGTTCATGAATGGCAGCACAACAAGTCAAATCACCAGATCGACGTACAAATTTGCAATCAGGTTGCGTGAGATAACAACGAGAGTGCTCTTGTAATACGAAATTGCACGCCAGACCATAGCTCCAAGTATAGGTCCAGTGTGTCTACCACGTAACAGGTTGGTTGCAGGTCCTCAGCTGGCCTCCTCCTAACCAACACACAGTATTCAATGGCACCGAGGCAGAACCAGCTTTCATCAGAAAACACAACAGACCTCCATCCTGCCCTCCAGTAAACTCCCGCTTGACACCACCCGAAGTCGGAAATGGCGGTGGTTTGGGATCAGTGGAATGCACGCTACAGTATGTCTGGCTCGGAGCTGACCTTGAATTAACCTAGTATAACAGTTCTTCGTGTCACTGTGGTGGCAACTACTGCTATAACTGTTGCTGCAGGTGCAATACGACGCGCCACGCCATACGCCGAACACAATGGTCTTCCCTCTCAGTAATGCCAAGTGATCGTTCGGACCCCAATCACCTTGCGACCATGCATTCTCATGACCACCGCTATCAACAATCACGTACAGTGGGTAAATACAGTGGCTACATCACTTCCACGTTTATCTGCTATATCGTAGAAGGGACATTCAGATTCTCATAGTCCTATTAAACGATGTCGTTTAAACACAGTTGGGTGTTGATAACGGCTTCCTTGACGCCCGAAAGGTATTCCTGAGTTGCATCAATTCATCACGTACAATCTCAAAGGTAACCAACGCTCCCGAGCGTTGCAGCGTGTATTTAAAGCAAACTTCTTTGCGCCCTCATAGTGGCGCTATGGCACCACTCTCATGCGACAGATGCGAAATTTGAATAGACTTCATCTTTCAGGTGTAGAAACACGCCTACCAAATTTCTTTTATACCATATAATACCTTCTTGGAGTTGATATTTTTCCCGTCAGTCATTAATACTCCGGTCACTCAGATGATCTCCCCTCACCGAAAAAAATTGTAAATGATAAAATTTCGTAACAAATATAAAAGCATCAGATGAACTCTTACCTATATGTCACTCAACTACTCTTGAACGATGCGTAAACATGTATGAAAGATGCTGCAATGGGGAGGGAGTAAATTTTTTTGATTCACTGTTGGGAACTTCTACATCTACATTACATCCATACTCCGCAAGCCACCTGACGTTGTGTGGCGGAGGGTACCTTGAGTACCTCTATCAGTTCTCCCTTCTATTCCAGTCTCGTATTGTTCGCGGAAAGAAAGATTGCCGGTATGCTTCTGTGTGGGCTCTAATCTCTCTGATTTTATCCTCATGGTCTCTTAGCGAGATATACGTAGGAGGGAGTAATATACTGCTTGACTCCTCGGTGAAGTATGTTCTCGAAATTTCAACAAAAGCCCGTACCGAGCTACTGAACGTCTCTCCTGTAGAGCTGTAGAGTCTTCCACTGGAGTTTATCTATCATCTCCGTAACAGTTTCGCGATTACTAAATGATCCTGTGACGAAGCGCGCTGCTCTCCGTTAGATCTTCTTTATCTCTCCTATCAACCCTATCTGGTACGGATCCTACACTGGTGAGCAATATTCAAGCAGTGGGCGAACAAGTGTTCTGTAACCTATTTCCTTTGTTTTCGGATTGCATTTCCTTAGGATTCTTCCAATGAATCTCAGTCTGGCATCTGCTTTACCGACGATCATCTTTATATGATCATTCCATTTTAAATCACTCCTAATGCCTAATCCCAGATAATTTATGGAATTAACTGCTTCCAGTTGCTGACCTGCTATATTGTAGCTAAATGATAAGGGATCTTTCTTTCTATGTATTCGCAGCAAAAAACACTTGTCTACATTGAGATTCAATTGCCATTCCCTGCACCATGCGTCAATTCGCTGCAGATCCTCCTGCTTTTCAGTACAATTTTCCATTGTTACAAGCTCTCGATATACTACAGCACCATCCGCATAAAGCGTCAGTGAACTTCCGATGTTATCCACAAGGTCATTTATGTATATTGTGAATAGCAACGGTCCTACGACACTCCCCTGCGGCACCCCTGAAATCGCTCTTACTTCAGACTACTTCTCTCCATTGAGAATGACATGCTGCGTTGTTCTGTTATCTACGAACTCTTCAATCCGATCACACAATTGGTCTGATAGTCCATAAGCTCTTACTTTGTTCATTAAACGACTGTGGGGAACTGTATCGAACGCCTTGCGAAATTCAAGAAACATGGCATCTATCTGGGAACCTGTGTCTATGGCCGTCTGAGTCTCGGGGACGAATAGCGAGAGCTGGGTTTCACACGATCTTTTTCGAAACCCATGCTGATTCCTACAGGGTAGATTTCTAGTTCCAGAAAAGTCATTATATTCGAACATAATACGTGTTCCAATATTCTACAACTAATCGACGTTAGAGATATCGGTCTATAGTTCAGCACATGTTTGACGTCCCTTCTTGAAAACGGGAATGACCGGTGCCCTATTACAATCCTTGGAACGCTAAGCTCTTCAAGAGACCTACGGTACACCGCTGCAGGAAGGGGGGTAAGTTCATTCTCGTACTCTGTGTAAAATGGAACTGGTATCCCATCAGGTCCAGCGGCCTTTCCTCTTTTGAGCGATTTTACTTGTTTCTCTATCCCTCTGTCGTCTGTTTCGATATCTACCATTTTGTTATCTGTGCGACAATCTAGAGAAGGAAGTACAGTGCAGTATTCCTCTGTGAAACAGCTTTGGAAAGAGACATTTAGTATTTCCGCCTTTAGTCTGTCAGCCTCTGTTTCAGTACCATTTTGGTCACAGAGTGTCTGGACATTTTGTTTTGATCCACCTACCGCTTTGACGTAAGACCAACATTTCTTAGAATTTTCTGCCAAGTCAGTACATAGAATCGTACTTATTGTATTATGTGCATATAATACAGTCTGTGATTTATAAAAAGTGAAGCACTGATAATTGGCGCTATGAAGTAACTATGTTGCATTCAAAATAAACTATGCGAATACGGAAGTACCTTTCGCTCACAGTGGTGGGACATTGGAGAAGCGAGCGGCAGTTTCAGTCACAAAAGGAGTTTTCGCTTCGTCCAGTAAATAATGCCAAATACTGTGAATTACTGGTGATACACACGTCTTGAACGTTCATATTGTGAATTTCTGGTGATACACACGTCGTGAGCATCCACTACATCAACGGCATGTGTGTACGCGACAGTCAGTCGACTGCCCGGTGTGATGACGTAAGATACAGTTGTCGTCGGTGTTCTGATTCGGACGCCTGTATTCTTACCGTTCAAAGGACAAATAAAATGTGTTTTAAAATGACGAAACAATGCGGAGAGACACCGTATTCTACGCCTATATTTAGTTGTCCTTAGGCTGCACATTCACTAATGAAAATGATCTAAGAACCATCTACAGTATTCCGTAAATAAACTGTGCTAAAGTAAGATTGGCAAAGTCGTACAAGAATCCAGGCAGCCTCAAATTTACACTCACGAGAATGCCTTATAAATAAATTCTGATGCGAGTAAGAACGAAGGAGAAAACAAATTAACTGCACCCTGCACACGCGCGTATCTCATGTATGCAACTATTCTAACACGCGCCTGTCTATTTTTTTCATGTAATCTACCGAATGTGGACGTCGTCATAATCTCCTGGAGTCCTCTCCTGAACAGCTTCGAGGTATCCTGTGCATTACTTCCGAGAAAAATTTCCTGGTGGTTCGTGAGATATCATGCGTTTTGTTTGCAGTCCTACGCACCTGCCCCGTCGTCTGAATGCACATATCACTTGTCGTGTCCAGTTGAAGCTCCCATTAAGAAAAGAAAAAAAAAAGAAAAAAAGAGGAGAGAGAGAGAGAGAGATTGTTGTGACTAACCAGCTTGTATCCCTACCTTTTAAAGAAAAGTCTAAGACAGTAACAAAGTCACTTGTGTTTTGATGCTACCCATTGAAAAATCATAAGAGCTACTTGTAGTGGGCAGTACTTGTGATAATTCTGTCACTGATGTGACTCTTGAAAATTTAAAAACTATTGAACCGTTGACAACTCATTACAATGAAGAACGGTAGTATGTTTTATCTATATGTATCTGAACAATGTGTGGGTCTAATAGAGAAAATAGTGAAAGCTTCATTTCTGCCACAGGTAAACACTTATCTGAACTTTCCGTCTATTTAAGATACTAAATGTTTATCATTTGTGGACTTCTGGAAATAAGTCAAAGACTTTAGAGTTTGGGTTCGTCAAGCAAAGATGATCATTTCCTTGTCTCAATCGAAGGGGGCTGTATAACAACATATTGGTAATTTTATCTTTCTTTCACATTTTAATAATGGTATATTTTAGAGAAAATATAACAGTCTGATTACAAATATATTATTTGTGATGAAGCAAAGACACATGTATATGAAACATACAGTCATGATGCATAAAGTCTGGAGTAATTAGTTCAGTAAATATGTTACTTTTGTAGAGCAATACCCACCTTTTGTCTTACATACTTTACTTATGACTTCCCTCTTCACTTTTTCTCCTCCTAGCTGCCATCTGTTAAGACGTATCAATGTTGTTCCGTCAAGTGAGAATAATGACTAATTTTTGTTCAGACGTTATGTCATACACTTTTATTTTGTACCGCTAATATCCTTAGCATGTTATTGACAGGTTTTATAGTGGAAGTGAGGATGAGTCAGATCGTTTGAAGACGAAGAATGGGTTTGGGCGATGTCTGTTTAACCACTATTCGGCTGCCTCACTGAGATCTTTACGAGTTTTACTATTTATTCAGGACCTGCTTGTTATTTAATTTTACCAAATCTGATTTGCTAGTGCGAACTATATTGGCGTAGGGACTACTTAAGAAATTCGAAGCTGACATGGCCCTGGAAATAAAAAAGCAAGCTAGTTATTCCCGAAACAGAATATATCGTCCAATTTGAAGAATTTCGCCGTCCTCTGTAGCCGAGCGGTTCTAGGCGCTTCAGTCTGGAACCGCGCTGCTCCTACGGTCGCAGGTTCGAATCCTGCCCCGAGCATGGATGTGTGAGATGTCCTTAGGTTGGTTAGGTTTAAGTAGTTCTAAGTTCTAGGGGACTGATGACCTCAGATGTTAAGTCCCATAGTGCTTAGAGCAATTTGAACCATTTTTGAAGAATTTCTTTTGATCGTCTGTTTAACTTTCCAGTAGAGTTAAAGCATCTTCTGTGGTCTTTCTGCAAATATGTAGGCATAATATGTTTGTACATTTTCGTATTTATAGATTCAAAACAGAATTTATAAAGTTGGTGTGCAGTTTACTCACAGTGTTTCTGCCTCTTGTTTACATTGCAAACCAGTCTTTTTCCTTCGTTCTACCCCCACTCTTGTCAGTTTTCCGCCTGTTTTGAAGTAACTTTTTTTACGCTGAACTGACATTATTTCCACTTTGCAGCAATTCTCAACAGAAACTGAGCTGCAGTTACATCGTGTTCCGCAGTCAACATGGTGTTTATGTTTTTTCATCTGTTTCTCGGTGTAGGATGAAACCGTTGTCAACTTGCGAATGACGGGGGTAGAGGGAGAGAGAGACTGGGGGAGAGAAATAGAGATTATAGTGAGGGGGGGGGGGCAGAGAGAGAAAAAGCCAACATTTTCAAAATACAATAAATAAAAATAGCCCTCCAAACCAACAATTCAGTTCAAAAGTGTTTTCTAAAAGCAACGGGAAAATCAGATCTATATTAGAAATTAGGAATACACCAACTGAAATGTAATACAAATGATGGAAGATATGTAGGTCAACCAGGAGAACGTTTGATACCAGATACCAAGAGCGTTTAAGAGCACTGAAGTATAGGGCAAAGCATTCACGTTTTACAGAACACATACGCCAACACCATCATAAAATTACCACCAGAGGCGCAGATATGGAAGTCATAGAGGTAAACAATAATAAGAAACACCTTCTCACCGCCGAGCAGGATAGCCGTCCGGTCTGAGGCGCCTTGTCACGGTCCGTGCGGCTCCCCCCAGTCAGCATTTAGAGTCATCCCTCGGGCAAGGGTGTGTGCATTGTCCACAGTCCATAGCGCAAGTTAAAGTTGGTTAAAGTAGTGTGTAGACTTAGGGACCGATGACCTCAGCAGTTTGGTCCCATAATACCTTACCACAAATTTCCAAATTTTTCCACCTTCTCACCCTACGAGAAAACTACCGCTTTCCGAAATGTACAACTGTAAAAAAGGAATTCAAAAATGATCAGACCAACCAGAATACCACACAATTTTTAAACTAGCAGACCACTTACTATAAGATTAAATATATGCATATGGCCCCCACCACTACTCACGGGACCCACTCACTACCACCGAACCCTCCTCAGTTCCTATTCAGCCACTACCATCTTCTCCCAGTTAATTTACTTATAATCACTGCCTCACCACCATCCCGTTTTCCAAAAACCCGAACTCTTACACTCCATCCCCTCTCAACTCACGTAACTGCTGAGAATACAAGACGTCCTGAATAATTAACACTCACTGACATCCACATTTACACTCATATGCAGTCACATACGCACTTGTTACCTCCATTCAGTCTCATACATTAAAAAAATTAAAAAGTTTGGTCACAGGTTGGCAGCGGTCACAACCCTCACAACCTACAAGGAAAACAAATGAGGAAACATAAACACAGTGCTGAGTCCGAAACACGTGTAACTGCAGTTCTATTCCTGTTGAGATATTCTACAAAGTGAGGTGGAGTGGAAGTAACGCCTATGTAGCGTAGGAAAAATTGATTTCAGGGAAGGCAACAAATTGCCAAGAGTGAGAGTACAACAAAGTTTCGTTCGCCCTCATCCTCTGCTAACAACGAAGGAAAAGGCAGAGGTTTGCGGTGCCTGTAAACAGGCAGATACACAGTAAGTAAACTGCACGCCAACTTTATAAAGAAGTACTGTTTTTAGTCCAAAAAGACTAAAATAACAAATAAATTGTATATCCCTTTTTGTAGAATGGCCACAGAACATGCTTTGCAAATAAAAGCGAAATGTGTATGGTGTAAAATACATACGTGATTGTGGATATTTACTGTGTTTTCAAGTGTACAGAAACCAATTTGACACAAATATAATTTTTCCTTTACATATTGATATCTTGAAGTACTGCAATACTACGCTATGAATATTAGTTTGCAAATATTTGACAGCAAATGAAAATAAAACAACTGTTATTTTAGAAAATAATTTTTAATATCAGCGAAATATATATTATTATTTATATTTTTAATGCAACACTATCTATCCTCAATAGATGATTCATTATAACAGAAAGTTAATACCATTACGAATATTTTCGATATTGTAAAATCTTTAGCAACAGCTACTACTCCTCAAAGGATCTGATACTCTTGATAAACACTTATTAAGTTATCGTTGAATTAAAATGTGATAAAGGAAGGTGCATAAACGACGTTTTGAGTCATAAAATACTGGAAGCTTGGAGTATAATTATCATTTTCGTCATACTCGTTTAGATTCGTTTTGTTGTTGAAAGGGTTAACAACATATGATGTTCTTTGAAGATGGTAGTTTTGAGAAATACAATGAAAGTGTTCTCAAGTAATTATATTCGATCTGAATTTTTGTTTTCTTGGATGTGGAATTGTGATTGTGGATTAGTTTACGGACAACGAAAATAAAATCACATATTTTAAAAACAAAAATTATTGCTTCAAGCCAGCAGTAATAACTATCCAGGACTTCACCGTTGGAATTAATACGATGCAGATACTTAGACGAACTGAAAGTCAAGTGTTTTGGATTGCCCTTGGGCTAGCGACCATTTGTTCACCCAACGTCATCTTGAAGTTAAGTAAAACTTTTAATATACTGTGTGATGTCACCATCCTTACATAAGTAAATACATTGCTTGTTTAGTGGTCGTTTTACAATGTCGTTGTGAAGAAAAAGAACTTCTTTCTACTTGCTGTATTAAGGGAGGGGCATTACAACTGTCAGCTATGCTCCACTGGCACTGTTTGTGGGGTGGCTCCCCATAACGAATAAATATTTTTGATAACGGAAAGATGGCACTTCTAGATAAATACCTAGAGAATATACCGTTAAAATTTGAAGAATTTGCTGCGGTTATTTATTATTTAAATTTCGCCTCACACTGGATTTTACGTGTGCATGAAGGTAACTTTGAACGTCTATACCTCGTAAACAGGTAAAGATATCGATAAAATTTTCAAGGTTGAGATCGGGAACTTTGGAATATGTCTTAAAAATTTCAGCCGTTTGCTATGTATAGCCGTATTGGAGTCCGCGGCTAGATTTCCGAACCCAAAAACCAGGTGTTTACGGTGTTTCTCCATAAAGAATAAAGATTTTTGAAAACGGGAAGATGGTACTTCTAGATAAATGCTTAGAGAATATACCGCTAAAATTTGAGCAATTTGCTGCGGTTTGTTATTCAGGTATCCGTTGCTGGCGGCGAAAATGTGGTAAAAAACCCTTTTTTTGTTTTCTAAGGGAGCGTCCATGAACCAAATGGTGCCTTCATAAGCGCCTTAAGGTGTACAGTTGACCACATAATGCTAAAAGAGCAAACAGATTTGCTCCAATAGCCAAATGGATGAAGTGTGTAATATTCAATCTTTGATTCTGAACTGTAGAATGGTTACAATAAGACGATCCTTTGTTGGGTATACAAAAAATCCCTAGCCTAAGGGCTATCCAAAAGACTCGACCGTACCTTTCTATCACCAATAGAACCCGAAGTATGAGTCCCAGAAAAATGCCGTTTTTATGCGCGGCGTTTTGGAACGTATTGGTGGTGAATGCTGCCCGTGCGTGCCGGTTTAGTGACTGTCAAGTGAAAATACAATGTGAACAATTTAGCTAATCATGTTCTCTGAATATAAAATCTTGTTCCTCCCAAGAAATCGGGGAGACTATTTGTGGGCATTGTTGTCAGGCGAGATGTTTTCTTTGTAGTCTTCAGTCCTGCTCAGAATAGGCACACTACTGAGATCTTCTTTCTAGTGGTTCACAGACCTGTTCTCCCACACCTTCGTAACAGAAATCGTCTACAAAGTCAAGTTACGAATGTACGTTTCCCAGCTAAAAAGAAATTTATGTTGATTTAACGAGGGTGAGCTGGCCCATGATGATAAGGTATGTGACAGCAAAGGTCAGCGCATTGACCAGTAGCGAGCGGTCGATGGTGAAGAACCCAGCAGCGCTGAAGCAGAGTGGCGGACTGTACGTGGTCCACCGCAGAAAGGCCCTCAGGTCGGGGGAGTGTCGATCACACGACACTGACGCCCTCAGCAGCATCGCGCTGGTGGCTGCGTCTGCATCTCCGACCGCCGCACACGCCAGCGTCATCGTGCACAGCTTGATACACATGTAGGCGAGCAACACGATCGGGAAGAACACTGACGAACACATGTCAAATTGGGAAAACAACTTTGGTGACAGTACCGCAGCCACGAGCACTACGTACGCACTGATCGTGGAGAGGCATACGGAATACACTACGACGGTAACCATTGGCAGGCCAAAGTGGTTCTGGAGGAACTCGGCAGCGCGCCGTAGAGCCATGTGTGCTACCAGCAGCTGGCGAAGTCTGCCGTACTCTGGAGGCGGCTGAGACACCCGTGCTGGTGGCGTTGCGACGGCTACAGGGAGTAGCTCCTCAAGAGTAGAGTTGAGCGTAATGAATCTGATCCAGATTTCCAGTACCATAGCGACGAAGTGTAGCGTTATCAGTGAGTCAAAGCACGCATACAAGGCGTGCAAGAAGAACGAGGAAAGTCCGACACAGTTTGGAGCTGCATTGAGGAGCACTCCAGTTATAGCTGCGCAGTTAACAGCCAGGAGCAAGCCTCCCATTATCTTCCCCTTTCGCTTGTTCTTTGCTGGCAGGTGAATATCCGCAACACTCAGTTCTTTGGAGAAACGCCGAAGGTTGTCCAGGCCCGTCGCAGTGCACAGTCCCAAAGTCAAGAGAAAACTGACCGTTCCTATGAAGCCAGCAACTATAAATACGAACGCGAGGATACTGGTGCCTTTTCCCAGCTGACCCACAAACAGATACTGCTTTATTGTAAAGAGAAACACCAGGAACCAGAAAAAGGAAGGTGTCATCAGTTTCTTACACAGATTCTTCTTTCGATTTTTGCAGCAAATCGTTGGAAGAGGTGCCAGGCCACACGCCTGCCACAATCTGTATAATGGTGTGAAGGTCACACGAAACTCCATAACGTAGAAGTAAGGCAACGTCTCCACTAAGTGTTTCAAGATAATTTACTACTTCCTGCAGCTGGGAAGGCTTTACGTAACGTCTGTGAAGATCACAAGTGGTGACTTTCACGAGCAAACAGGTATTAACATCCATTTCAACGCGCATGCGTCAGCCGTTTGCTGATGGGACGCAGACATGAATGTACGTTTTCGTGCTATGCTGTGACACAGTTCCTAGTGACCACGCTCTCGCTTGCTGATGGCGTGCAGAGACAACGTGAATTTCAAATAAACCGCTCTCACGCACAATCCGACGCTACGTTTATCGTACTAACGCGATGTTTGAGCATGATTAACTCTCATCTGCAGTGAGAATAATTGTTTCAGCCAAATAAGCTGCAAGCTGCGGCCGAAGCATTCTCCACTAATTTTGGTTAAGTAGTTGACTTTATACTCCGTGGATCATTTGTATGAATAATCCTAATGATGTGCAATGAGTCGTTTTACGTTTATAATAGGTATTCAGATGTAAATATCGCATCGTGCTGACAATTTAAAGCTTTTTAATTTCTTTGACTGTAGTGGAATATTTACAACACGCTGAAGAGGGAATAACTATAGTGCGAAACAGCAACCAAAATGGCTAGCTTCTCAAACGAATGCCTACACGGTGATCGTGGGTGAGCGCAACATGTTTTTTTTATAGCAACTTCTCATTAGCAAAAATTTTCTTTTCTTGAAAATGAGTTACCAGAGAACGTTATTCTACGTTACTACTGAATGAAAATACCCAAAATATGTTAATTTACTGATTTTTATCTTCAAAATCTTCTGTGATTCGAAGCGCAAAAGTGTCGGAACTTTATTTTAGAAGGTCAAAAATGTATTCCTTTAAGTTTAAATTCTCATCTATATGGACACCCAAACATTCTGACATTTTTGGCTCAGTTAATATGTCGTAACCATGAGTTACATTTATCATTAACGTAGTACCTCTACACGTGCGGAACTGAACATGTTGCGTCTTTTGTAAATAAAGAGTGAGACCACTTGCAAATGCCACTCCATTATACTTTTAAGCCGTGCGGGGTAGCCGTGGGGTCTTGGGCGCCTTGCCATGGTTCGCGCGGCTCCCACCGTCGGAGGTTCGAGTCCTCCCTCAGGCATGGGTGTGTGTATTGTCCTTCGGGTAAGTTAGTTTAAGTTTGATTCAGTAGTGTGTAAGACTAGGGGCCGATGACCTCAGCAGTTTGGTCCCACAGAACTTACCACAAATTTCCAATTTGTACTTTTAAGAATATTATTTACCCTTTTTCCTGTTGCTGTGTGCGTCTTTAGATTGGTTACATACTAGTGTCACTTACGAAAAGACGTAATTCTACTTGTTGCATGTTAGACGAAAAGTCGTTTACATATATGAGATACAATAGTGGTCTCAAATGGTTCAAATGGCTCTGAGCACTATGGGACTTAACTTCTGAGGTCATCAGTCCCCTAGAACTTAGAACTACTTAAACCTAACTAACCTAAGGACATCACACACATCCATGCCCGAAGCAGGATTCGAACCTGCGACCGTAGCGGTCGCGCGGTTCCAGACTGTAGCGCCTAGAACGGCTCGGCCATCCCGGCCGGCGGTGGTCTCAAGATCACCCGCCTAAGTGATTTCTCCCCAGTGAGAAGAACCTCCCCTGCTTACATTGGATAAATAATTAACTACAACTTTCTCCATTCGTTTGGTTAGATACGACATTATCCACTGGTTGACCATGTTATCACTCGATTTATTTATTCTTTCTGCATTTACAAAGCTAATAATAAGAAAGAGACTACAGCATAAAATAAGACAATTTAGAACTTCACAATGCTACATTTTCCACAATAAGACTTATTTTTTAAAGCCAATCAATGGCATTGCAGTGAGTTTAAGTCTGTCCTCAAGTTCACCACTAAAGCCATGCACCAAGCATTTGATCAGATGGTCCATCGATTGGTTAATTCCACTCTGGCACTGAAGGCCGTTCGGGAGGCCCCATGTTGTCATCATCTTCCTCCAGGTTCCGACGCCTGTCCATACTCTTCTCGAAAGGATAAAATCCTCAGCTAGTATGTCAGGATCATCAACTAGACATCTATTCTTGACTTTGTTTGTATTCCACAGTCTTTTCCGTTCTATTCCTGTATCGTAGGAAAACACCTCTTCAACTGTTTCGCTTAGGGGTGACCTTGATTTCAAGCGGTTTTTAAGTGTCAGTGCCTGATGTATAGAAAGATATGGGTCCGACAGTATTTTACTAAATTTTCGGAATAGTAACTGATGTCTTTTGATTTCAATTGGTGCTGTATTAGTTAGTACGGATAGCCAATCAATAGCTGTAGTTCTAAACGTTTCCGACATTATTCTCGTTGCTATTCTTAGTTGATTGTGTAACACCATAGCTCTAATGCTGTAATGGTTTATTTTGCCTTTTGTTTTGTTTAGTGTTTTTCTGCAACTATTCTGTGATGAATTCGGTACTGTATAAAAATGTGTACTTTTTTCTTTGTAGAAACTTTGATGTCCTACTTTAATCATATATAATGTATTGTCTTTATCATTTAAATACTTTGTCTCATTTGGAAGAGACAAAACTTACTGTATATACTTGGAATTTGGGTGAATAATTTTTAGTAGAAATGTCAATATGTGCAAATGTTCTGTTTTATTTAATATGTTTGGTTGCTTCTATGTAAACTGCTGACATTCACTTAGGGTTTTTAGTTATTTTGTATGTAAAAGGTGGTGTGGTTCCCCTCGGGAACGGAACTTTGTAGCGCGCGCAAATTGTGGTTAGCATGGATAGAAAGGTGGAACCAAGAGTTAGTCGGGGATGAGCTACTGAATCATCAACAGCTCACGAAAAGGTTGTGAATTTTGCTGGTGCCGAGAGGGGCCTTCTGTGCCGTTTTCCAACGTGCTAATGACTCGGATGGATGGATAAAGAGCTGGAACTATTCTGGAATTGGCATCTATCATCGTCACCAAGAAATGACAGAGTCCAGGATTTCTACCCGCAAATCCACCTACCAACATGCACTCGCCACCACATTGCGCAATCACTGTAATGGAACAGAAGAATTATAGTAATGTACAGTGAAGGGTCAGCTCATAGGATGTTATAGTGTACTCAAATATAAGGTAAATTTTAACTGAATTCTTGTACCTACCGTGATTTATCCTCAGTCACATATCCACTTAGGGTCCCTCCCACGCTAAATTGCTTACCGCGTGCTCTTTATTGAAAGCATATTAAAATTAATATGACAATCGAGTGTGCTAAAGTTAATATTGTTTGTTGAGATATTGAGATATTTGTAATCTTACAAATATCTCAATTTTGTGTTTCACTGCAGTAAAAGTTCAGAACTGCAACTGTTGAGAGTTATATGTTCATGCTTGCTAAGGGCTTGTTTCACTAATATAATGAAAGCGCATTTATTGCTCTACTAAAGTGGCCAAGATTAAGCCCCCCCCCCCCAATTGAAAGTAGTCCAAATGCTCAGAGTTACTTAATTATAGAAAGCTTCAATTACTCTTGCTATTCCTGTCTAGTTCTGTACAATATTGGGTTCCTCTTGTATTTTAAAGGTGCATATTAATGGTGTAACAGGATCCACAGTTTGTCTATTGTGCTCATGCTAGATATCAATTAATAGAAAGACCACTATCTATGAAAACATTAACTTCTTTATTCAAAAGACAGTGAGAAGTAATTTGTTAGTGAACTCCATTTAATTTTCATTCTAAGTAAAAAGGTGTTTAGTAGTGAGAGACTTAATCCATGCACAATAACTAATTTTGCTGTGAACCATATCCATATTTCATGTCAAATAGGAATATGTTTGAAAAGTAATATTGAACCTATGTCCTATTTACGATTCTACAGTGAATATTAATAGTAACGTTATTGAGACCATTCAGTTTGACTAAGTCCTCAAGGTAATAGTGTGTTTCGCTATCTGTTATATTTATTCAAATAGTTTGTTCTGCTCTAACTATCAGCTCCAACCTTAACGTTAACATATGCAGGTGCCAGAGTTCATTGCACTCTCGTGTGGCAAAATATAGGTTGTGTTTGCCCATTTAAGTTACTCATACCTATTTTCTTTAACAAGAATGTTAATCATTCTCATGCCTAATTAGGCTGGCGACCGTTTTCTTTATCCTTTGAACGGTGTGGATAGGTAAAATATTGTTTGTTACTGTTTAAATATTTACGTAGTTCTGAATTTCACTTCCGATAAGCCACCTCCGTTAGGTACATGGCGGTCAGCATAACAAAATTCCTTTCAGAGGGGAACATTGCTCTGTTGCTTTATACCATAATTGTTTTAACAAGATAGTTTTATTTCGTGACCTGCCTCCAATTTTAAGGTTAATATCAGTAGCATACGGTAGTGTTATAAGTACCAGTTTTGATACGTGTGCACTTCTGGCTCGTACAGGTGTACAATCCTCGGCCGCGCTATATACCAACACGAAGGCTGAAACTCGTATTTGCATCGCAACCCTAAGTTGTTCCAGTGCGTTTGGAATGGATGGTATTTCT
This sequence comes from Schistocerca piceifrons, assembly GCF_021461385.2. Lineage (NCBI taxonomy): Eukaryota > Metazoa > Arthropoda > Insecta > Orthoptera > Acrididae > Schistocerca > Schistocerca piceifrons. Next base: position 930,507,178 of record NC_060139.1, on the reverse strand, counting down.
AGATTTCAGTTTTTGTTTTGTATCTTCCGCATGGACTCTATGTGTTGGGGTCCGATTGGGCTTTACTCCAAGATATCGAGCATTGTCTTCGCTTTAAATGATCTGGTTATTCATGCTGATATTCAAATTTCTTTCTATTTCTCTATTGTTAAGATGCTTGTTTACACTGACTGTCTTGTCTGGATTGGGTTGTAGGTGACATTTATTGTAATATACAGGGTGTTTCTGTAAGAATGTGCAAAAATGTAGCAGTACGTAGAGAATGCTTCACTGAACAACCTGGGGTTGGAGAAGCTAGCTTAAGGAGATATGGAAGTAAACTTGTCTACCGCTTTGTCTAGCATTACCATTGTCCAGTTAATTTACAACTAACATGCGCTTAAGTTCACACGTAGTGTTCTGTATATTTACGTGTACATTCTTATTTCCGGCAAGGAAACAATGAGGACGAGCCTGATTACTCGGAAGTTACTTGGACCTCTGAAAGACTACTTCTTGAGGTTCGTGCAAGGAGTTGTACCTGAGCTGTCGGAGGACGTACCCTTGGCTGTTCGTGAGAGGATGTGGATAGAACAGCGCCTCACTTCAGTGTGGATGTTCGCAGCCGTCTCAGTGCTGTATTTCCTGGTCGCTGAATAAGGGGAGATGCTATTCCATGACGTGCGAGGTCACCTGACCTGAATCTCCTTGATTATTTCCGATGGGGATATCTAAAGTGATTTGTGTGTGAGACCCCAGTGAATACGGAGATGGAATTAGTTGTCAGAATTGTAGCTGCCTGTAATGTGATCTGAAACACACGAGGGATATTTGTCAGGGTGCATCAGAATGTTGTCCGCCGATGTCATGCTTGCATTCAGGTCGAGGGCCGTCAGTTTCAGAACATTTTATAAGATACAGTACAAGTGGTACCTTCATTGTGTCAGTGGTGGTAATGGCAGTTAACTTTAACTAATTTAAATAAAAAAGTACACAGTAATGTGATTTCATTCCTATTATCTCCTTAAGCTGGCCTCTCCGACCCCAGGTTACCTACCTCAAATTAATCAGAGTAGCATCTTCTATGTCCTGTTAAATTTTTGCACGCTCTTGCGGAAACACCCTGTCGCTGCTGCAGGTTCAGAGCTTCGTTCAGTTTCTACTCTACTTCTCTGAAAGACTGACTTGATAAACCACTGTCGTATAATCCGCATATAAAAACTTACGGGAAGTTGCATACGGAACATCCGCAATGTAGCAGTTAAATAATAAAGAAGCCAGTACCGATACCTACGGAAGCCCATTGTTGAGCACTGTGCATCTGATGGTCTTGCCGCTAAGTGTTATTCTCATTTTTCTTCCATTTAAAATATTCGTCTGTTTATATTACTGGTTGCATCGAGTTTTTCTATCAGTTTATAATGTACCGGTACGCTATTGCTGCGCACTGTATCGTATGCTGATGTTGGACCCATCAGTACAATGCCCCTTTTCTTTTTATCGACGAAACGGCGGTAAGTGTAAGAGAATATCGTGATTTACACAGAAAATACCAGCTGGTGCTATTTTGTTACATAAAACTTGTTCAATTTTCGAGAGTGAACGTGAAACGGCATTCTTAGTTGAGCAGCTCTTCTGAAATCCTAACTGTGATTTACGATTGATACTATTACTGCTCAGATGGGGTACTACTGCAGAGTGTGAGACTTTTCAAAAATTTCGGAAAATGATAACGGGGTAGTAATTGACATCTCTCCTCTTACCTTCATTTTAGAGTCGTTTAACTATGGCACATTCCAATCTCTCTGGAAAAATACCCTGAGTTACATGTTTCGGAGAAGACGACACTTATTATGTGGGAAAAAGTCTATAGTACACTGCTGGAAACATCATCAAATTCAGGTGAGTTTTGAGTGAATGCACAATTTTCTTAATTTCCGGAGGAGAAGTGGGTGAGTCACACATTTGATTAAGTTTTACGTGACTTATTTTTCAACATATTGCTTTGATTTTTCTCTTGAAATAATTATCCTTACATTTCCTGCTACATTTAAAAAATGGGCTTTTTAATAATTACGCTGAGAAACTACCAGAACAAGCATTAGAAATATTAATAGCTATCAACATAGGAGGAGAAGGATAAACACAATTAAACATGCAGACGACCCATATTCCTACATTTCCGAAAACCATTGGGCCCGGCTTTCCACTTCAGACTGTTAATGAAGGTACGAGCATACGGAACAGGTTCCTGGATATATGAGTGGCTAAGACTTCTTAAGTAATAGAACACAGTGTGTTAACCTCGACGGCGAGTGTTCATCATAGACAAGGGTACAGGAAGTGCCCCAGAGAAGTGTGATAGGACCGCCACTATTCTCTATATACATAAATGGTCTGACGGAGAGTGCGAGCAGCAATCTGCGCCTATTTGCTGATGATGCTGTGGTGTACGGAAAGTGTCGTCGTGGAGTGACTGTAGGAGGATAGAGAATGAGCAATTTCTTGTTGGTGTGATGAGTGGATGTAGAAAATGTAAGTCACTGCAGATGAGTAGGAAAAACAATCCCCTAATACTCGAATACAGCTTTAGTAATGTGCTACAGTCAGATCAGGCGTAACATATCAAAGCAATATGAAATGGAATGAGCAAGTAAGGATTGTAGTAGAGAAGGTGAATGGTCGACTTCGTTTTATTGAGGGAATTTTAGGAAAGGGTGGTTCATTTATAAAGCAGACCGCATATAAAACACTAGTGCGACCAGTTCTTGAGTACCGCTCGAGTGTTTGGGATCCCCACCGGACCGGATGAAAGTGAGACATCAGGGCAATTCAGAAGCATGCTGCTATATGTGTTACCTGTGGGTGGATCAAACCGGCAAGTATTACAGAGATGTTTAGGGAAGTCTAACGGGAATCCCTGCACAGAAGGCGAAGTTCTTTTCTAGGAACTCCATTGAGAAAATTTAGAGAACGTCATTTGAAGCTCACTGCAGAACAAATCTACTACCGCAAACACAGATTTCAAGTAAGGACCATGAGCACAAGATAAGAGAAATTAGGCTCTTACGAAGGCATATAGACGGTCGTTTTTCGTTCTGTTTTCGAAGAACAGGAAGGAAAATAATTAGTACTGGTACAACGTAACCTCCGCTACGCACTACCGAGGCTTACGGAGTATGTATGTACATGTAGAGGCAGATACAGACCAGGCAGCGTTTGCTGAATCACAGAAAGAACTACAATTTATGATGGAGAGGACCGTAAAAGTGGGAAAAGTGGAAAAAGAGTTGGGAATGAGAATAAATATGTGAGAGACCAAGGTGATGAAAATCAGCCAACCGGAAGTTTTCGACAAAATATCATGGGAAATAAAGACTTTGGGTCGACCCAAACACTTACGATGTCTCGTGACAGGAAATGGAATGTGGAGGAAATGAGAAATACAATATCCATCGGTAAAAAGCCTTTTTAATAGGTTAAAAATTCGATAACAGTACAACGAATTCCAATGTATTTGAGAAAGATGTTCATCGAACGTTTTACTTTGAGTACAGTATTGTACGTTAGCGAATCATTGACAATGAAAAAAGAAAGCGGAAAAACACTTCGACCAGTTTGAGATGTGCACGTGGAGGAAAAACTAAAAGTAAAGTGGAGTGACAGAATGGTGTCTGACAAATTACTTCTATGAAAAGGAGTCGATCGAAAATCAGAGGAGGTGATGAAATGAGGAAAACATCTTGGAAATTGGAAATTTGTGGTAAGGACTATGGGACCAAAGTGCTGAGGTCATCGGTCCCTAGGCTTACACACTACTTAATCCAACTTAAATTAACTTACGTTATGGACAACACACACACCCATGCCCGAGGGAGGATTCGAACCTCCGAAGGGGGGAGCCACGCGAACCGTGACAAGGCGCCGCAGACCGCACGGATACCCCACGCGGCGAAAACATATTGGGTGAGGCATATAGAGCGAAGAAATAGTCATTGAAGAAAAGATCTCAAGCAAGGGATGGAGAGTAAGAAGAAAACTTCGAACGCAGGAAACCACTAAAAATGGACCAAGCTATCAGTAGATTGAGGAAGTGACAGAGAAAAGCCGGCCGCGGTGGTCTAGCGGTTCTAGGCGCGCAGTCCGGAACCGCGCGACTGCTACGGTCGCAGGTTCGAATCCTGCCTCAGGCATGGATGTGTGTGATGTCCTTAGGTTAGTTTGGTTTAAGTAGTTCTAAGTTCTAGGGGACTGATGACCACAGATGTTAAGTCCCATAGTGCTCAGAGCCATTTTGACAGAGAACAGCGAAAGGTATGGAACCATTCGTGGTAAGATGGATGTTCGAAGAAGAACGACATTAGTCCCAGATTCGGTTTACCGTAAATCACTTTCCCAACACTGCTTCTGGGTGATCATGTAAATAGCTCGATATCAATTTGTTATTTCGCGAGTCGGTAACCGTTATGATCCGAGGAGTCAAATGTTACATCCCCGCTGCTAATGATAAAAATGGGTGGAAGGTAGCCAAAGGAATCTGTAGCGGTAGGAATCTGGACAGGCAAGCAAAAGATTAATTGACACAAGTGCACTTTAAATAAATATATTGTACTCGTACGAAAGAACTGCTGCATTGTTGTGACTGTTGTGGCAGATGCGGTTAACTATGATCAAAGGCCCGACATGGACGTGCGTTTGAATGACTGAATGTTTGCCGCTAAAACTGACTATCGACAAATCGGGGTCACAGTTGGCACAAACTAAAATAGCGGCATGGGAGTAGTCTCGACTAGAAGACTGGTGCACGTATGCCTGCCATTTATAACAACGTCCTGACAGTCTTCATTGGTCGGCGGCCTGGACGTCCTTCACTCGTGCCGATGTTCAAAGTACCATTCGAAGAGTCTGCATAATTCTTCGAGGCACCATATCCTTCAGTATCGACAAGCTACGATACTACGCAATTTTTGATTTTAGCTCAAGCAAATTTCACAGGATGACGAAAAAGTATTATATATTGGGTACTAGCTCATTTTCACGACTTTTGGACTCTGAGTCAACTGATTCAACAATGCGGCATACACAAAATTCCTTTTCCTTTTAATTCTTCTTCCTCTTCTTCATCTGCTCTTCTTTACAGCGTGAACGGCAGTTGATGACTGTCTCGGTATGTTGTCGTCTCCTTAAATGACGGACTGATGTACAGATAATGTTTTCCCAGTTGATGAATGCTGCGGGTTGAAGATCATGCGTGGTCACCAGTCAAAATACTGTTCATCACCTTTAAAAGAGCACACTGGTCTCGCTCTGGAGCGCTTCCGATCGTACAGAACTGGTAATAAGCGGTCGTATGACCCTCCACAACTAAATCATGGGAGTGCAGTGGCCTGTATGTATCATGGGGTTGTTCAGAATCAGCTCAGTGAGATGTGTCGATTTGGAGACGTCACTGAATAACACGAAGGAACTATCTTCTTTGGACACGCCCATGTCTACATCGTGAAGATGATAACGATGGAGAGGGTTGTATGGGCGCACGACAGCAAGGTCTTCAGTGCCCACTCAGTAACACATTGAGACTGGTGTCAAGAAAATACTCAGAACAGTAAGATAAAACAGGTAACAAGGTTGGAAAACTATGTGCCTACCCACACCGAAACGTGGGACGAAGCATGCCATCAGCAGTAAAACATGAACAACACAAGAAGAAAGTGGTAGAGGTAGCTAAAACAATGTAGCAGATGGAAGTGGATGGCTGACCGCAAGGAAAAAAGGGAGGAGCCAGCCACTTTGCAATACACTAAAACCTCCAGCCTAAAAGTTTAGGCCAGAGTCCAAACACATCACAAAACTTTAAAACCCTAGGCATACACGTCTCATCCTTAGCTAAAACGCAGGGCAGATCCCCATCAACTTGTGCTTCTGCCCTTGCATCACGGTATAAAATGCAGTCTGTTAAAATGTGACGGACAGAGATGTGCGCACCACAAGCATCACAAAACGGGGGATCCTCCCGCCGTAATAGAAAGCTATGTGTGAGAGGACAGTGCCCAATCCGAAGACGCGTAAGGGTCACTTCCTCCCGCCTCAGCAACCGGCAGGAGGAACGCCATGGCCGAGTTGTTGACTTCACCAACCGCAATTTATTGGCCGTCACCGCCAGCCATTCTTCCTCCCAAAACTCCATGCACTTCTTGTGAAATGCAGAAATGACACACTGCAAGGGAACAGGTCACTGGACCGCATCCTGCTCTCTGCAGGCCTCCTTGTCAGCCCGATCGGCCTGTTCATTGCCCCATATTCCTACATGACCAGGCACCCAGCAGAAGGACACCTCCTTACCCCGCCGTTGCTGCTCCATTTGTTTCTGGAGAGCTGTCAGACGTGTCTACAAGCAATGGTGTACTACTCGCAGTTACGTAGAAGGGGGATCAAAAAATTTCCGTTTGAGGGCGTACCTGCAGCGTATACGCACCGTGGGGCGACTGCGTCGCGCGTATACAGGGTGCGTTGGTGCGTAAGTTCGTAGCGTCTCCTCATAAGTTCAATAAACAAGACAGGTACACGTAACAGAGACTTCAGTCATCAATAATATATTCTCCTTCACTATTGACAGCCAGCCATCGCTGGGGTAACTTCTCGATTCCGCGATAGTAGACATCAAGTGGTTTTGATTTGAAGATCCGTCGAGGAATGCTCGGAGCGCATTTTCATACAGAAAGGAAGTTCCTTGATTGTCGTTCGATAAAGAGCGGAAACTAGGAAAATCTGATGGTGCAAAATCAGGTGAATAAGGTGGGTGCGAAATGACTGCGCAATTCAACTCCTGTAAAGTGTTTTTTGTCAGACTAGCAGAATGAGGATAGGCGTTATTGTAGAGTAGTATCATCACTTCACACAGTCTTCCTGGTCGTTTTTCTTGGACTGCGTCTGCAGTACCTCTCAATTGTTGACAATATATGTCAGCGGTGATGATTACATCTCTGGGAAGCAATTCGTAGTATACCACACAGTCACCGTTCCACTAAATGTATAACATTATCGTTTGTGGACGTGTGCAGGTCTTACTACATGGAGTTACTGCTTTGATCGGGGTCAACAATTACTTTCTTTTCCATATGTTAGCATAAAGACACCTTTTCTCGTCACCAGTAATGATACAGGATAGGAACGGTCGGTGATGAGTGTGAGCCAATGGATGACGAGTAGGGAGAGATGCACATATGGCCACCAGCTGTTTTTTGTGAGTTTGGCCTAGACTGTGCTGTACCCATACACCAGATTTTTTAACCTCCACCGCTCCATGCAAACGTAGTAGGGTGATGATCACAGATCATCACATTTGCCAGCTCTCGAATACTACAATGGCGTGGATCATTGTGAATTAATGCGTTTAAACGATCTTCATCAAACCCTAAAGGTCTTCCTGAACGTGGAGAGTCACTAATGTTAAAATGATCTTGTTGTTGTTGTTGTTGTGGTCTTCAGTCCTGAGACTGATTTGATGCAGCTCTCCGTGCCACTCTATTCTGTGCAAGCTTCTTCATTTCCCAGTACGTACTGCAACCTACATCCTTCTGAATCTGTTTAGTGTATTCATCTCTTGGTCTCCCTCTACGATTTTTACCCTCCACTCTGCCCTCCAATACTAAGTTGGTGATCCCTTGATGCTTCAGAACATGTCCTACCAACCGATCCCTTCTTCTAGTCAAATTGTGCCACAAATATCTCTTCTCTCCATTTCTATTCAATACTTCCTCATTAGTTATGTGATCTACCAATCTAATCTTCAGCATTCTTCTGTAACACCACATTTCGAAAGCTTCTATTCTCTTCTTGTCTAAATTATTTATCGTCCACGTTTCACTTCCATACGTGGCTACACTCCATACAAATACTTTCAGATACGATTTCCTGACACTTAAATTTATACTCGATGTTAACAAATTTGTCTGCTTCAGAAACGCTTTCCTTGCCATTACCAGTCTACATTTTATATCCTCTCTACTTCGACCATCATCAGTTATTTTGCTCCCCAAATAGCAAAACTCCTTTACTACTTTAAGTTTCTCGTTTCCTAATCTAATTCCTTCAGCATCACCCGACTTAATTCGACTACATTCCATTATCCTCGTTTTGCTTTTGTTGATGTTAATCTTATATCCTCCTTTCAAGACACTATCCATTCCTTTCAACTGCTCTTCCAAGTCCTTTGCTGTCTCTTCCTTCACTGCTTGCTCAATATACAGAATGAATAACATCGGAGAGAGGTTACGACCCCGTCTCACTCCCTTCCCAACCACTGCTTCCCTTTCATGTTCCTCGACTCTTATAACTGCCAGCTGGTTTCTGTACAAATTGTAAATAGCCTTTCACTCCCTGAATTTGAAATAATCTTAAAACGAGAAAAACCATTTCCTTGACTTGATCCGTTCCGTGTCGTTGTACCCGTACATGGCGCAAATTGCTCTGGCTGCCTGCGTTGCTGTCACTCCTCTATTTAACTGAGACAGAAGAATATGCCGGAAATTTTCCGATTCATCCACCTGACACTGCATTTTCTAGCGTCCACAGCTCCACTCACTATCTCCAACTGACAAAATGTCTATATCTAATCTCAAATAACAACAGTGAAAAACAAAGAAAAAATGACAATCGTTAAAAAACTCAAAGGATTCGGAACACCAACGTGCAAAACAGAAACGCTACGCCTTGACGACGATTTCTCATGCTAGGGACGATTTACAGGGAAGGTAGTTTAGCATGCCAATTACAGCAGTGGCATTCTCAGGAACTGTCGAATGTGCGACCATTGGCCTGTATGCACGCAGGGCATCGTCAGTCCGTCGACTGTCGTGTCCCTTCGAAGATGTCCGGCCTGTCAGCAATGGTAACAGCAATTTTAGCGAAAGGCCTTCTTTTGTTTCCACAACGGGTTAATACGTCAGTTGCTTCATATGCCCCCAGAGAAAGTAATCCAGACAGGTGAGGTAAGGCGACCAAGGTAGCCAAGCCACCTCGACCGATCCATCGATTCTCGAAGATGTCTCTCAGAAGATTCCTCACAACACTTCTCTGGCATTCAGAGGTACATCCTCCAGCAGTTCTGGCATCACATGTTCCACGAAGATGCTATGTCTCCGTCCGTTGAAAGAGAATGGAAGAATGCATGGTCCAGTGGAACTCATAGCGCACACATTAACACCAAATCGCTGTTGATGAGTACGAGGTCGACTACCTGGTGGATGCACGCGTCCCCAAACACGCGAACTGGATGCTGGAACAGTTTTCACGAGTTAAAAAAAAAACCTCGGACGTCGGCCGAAAGTAAGGGGTGCTTCTGTAAAAGCCATTGTGCCAAGTGCGCGCGCTGGGGGAAATCTTCAGGTGCTAGTGCTGCCACGTGCTGAAGATGGAAAGGATTAAGGTGTTGTTCATGTAACATATTCATACAAGTCTATTTCCGACGCCGAGGATGTGTTCAGTGCGTTGTACGCTTGTAGATAGAGTGTCTTCAACATGCCGCAGCATCTCGTCTTCCATTTCGGGAGTTCGCACCGTTCTGTTCCTACTTGTATCAAGCATACTTGCACGAGTAGTAGCTGTTTCACGTAGCAGGCGATGTAAACGTCCTCATGTTTGATGTTGTGGAACCATTCGGTTCGGAAAACGCCGTCTATCCTCTCTCACTGCAGCTCGTCCATCGCCCTCCACAGATGCATTTCAGCCATGTCAACGTACTCGTATATAAACACGTTCATCTTCGTTTTCACAAGGCCCTGATGCTTTCGATTGAATCGGTGTGTTTATATGCCAGCCGTCTGTACACAGAGAAGTTTTGGATGTTAGTACGCATTCCCAGTCAGCGACTTCTTCGCCGCAGTGTTCGTCAGCACCACTAACGAAACGTTCCCTAACATTACAAGTCAACTTCGGAGACGATATTTTCCTTATCAAAATATATTTGTTTTGATGTTCTGTATCTCAGGTATTGTTGAAAGGAAAGTGCGAGTATTAGTTGAGGACAAACTGGATGAAAATCAGTGTGGGTTTAGGCCTCTTAGAGGTTGTCAGGGTTCAAAATGGTTCAAATGGCTCTGAGCACTATGGGACTTAACATCTGAGGTCATCAGTCCCCTAGAACTTAGAACTACTTAAACCAAATAACCTAAGGACATCACACATATCCATGCCCGAGGCAGGATTCGAACCTGCGACCGTAGCGGTCGTGCGGTTCCAGACTGAAGCGCCTAGAAACGCTCGGCCACTCCGGCCGGCCGAGGTTGTCATGACCAGATCTTTAGCTTATGGCAAGTAATGGAGAAGTGTTACCAGTGGAACAGGGAATTGTATCTATGCTTTATAGATCTAGAAAAGGCATATGACCGGGTTCCTAGGAGGAAGTTATTGTCTGTTCTACGAGATTATGTAATAGGAGGCAAACTTTTGAAAGCAATTAAAGGTCTTTACATGGATAGTCAGGCAGCAGTTAGAGTTGACGGTAAATTGAGTTCATGGTTCAGAGTAGTTTCAGGGGTAAGACAAGGCTGCAACCTGTCTCCACTGTTGTTCATATTATTTGTGGATCATATGTTGAAAACAATAGACTGGCTGGGTGAGATTAAGATACGTGAACACAAAATAAGCAGTCTCGCATGTGCCAATGACTTGTGATGGCAGATTCGATTGAAAGTTTGCAAAGTAATATTACAGAGCTAGATCAGAAATGTAAGGACTATGGTATAACGATTAGCATCTCCAAAACGAAAGTAATGTCAGTGGGAAAGAGATATAAGCGGATTGAGTGCCAAATAGGAGGAACAAAGTTAGAATAGGTGGATGGTTTCAAGTACTTAGGATGCATATTCTCACAGGATGGCAACATAGTGAAAGAATTGAAAGCGAGGTGTAGTGAAGCTAATGCAGTGAGCGCTCAGCTACGATATACTCTCTTCTGCAGGAAGGAAGTCAGTGCCAGGACTAAGTTATCTGTGCACCGTTCAATCTTTCGACCAACTTTGTTGTATGGGAGCGAAAGCTGGGTGGATTCTGGTTACCTTATCAATACGGTTGAGGTTACGGATGTGAAAGTAGCTAGGATGATTGCAGGTACTAGTAGAGGGGAACAATGGCAGGAGTGTGTCCACAATGGGGAAATCAAAGAGAAACTGGGAATGAACTCTATAGATGTAGCAGTCCGGGCGATCAGGCTTAGATGGTGGGGTCACGTTACACGCATGGGAGAAGCAAGGTTACCTAAGACACTCATGGGTTCAGCAGTAGAGGGTAGGAGGAGTCGGGGTAGACCAAGGAGAAGGTACCTGGTGTCGGTTAAGAATGATTTTGAAGTAATAGACTTAACATCAGAAGAGGCACCAATGTTAGCACTGAATAGGGGATCATGGAGGAATTTTATAAGGGGGACTATGCTCCAGACTGAACGCTGAAAGGCATAATCAGTCTTAAATGATGATGATGATGTTCTGTGCCTCCTTTGTTAGTCTGAATCAGCAGTTTCGGAACATCCAGTATAACCACTAACATGTTGGTAATGGATCAGTGTGGCATTCGTGTCTTTCCGACGTGCGTGCAGCGTAGGCGGAAAAGTGAACTATAGCGACGGTATTAACAAATGCGTCCAAGTTGGACCTATGTACCATTATTCTTTTCCTGGCTGCCGAAGGACAAACACCGGGAAAAATCCACCGGAGGATGAAGAATGTGACGGGACAGCACGTCTGGCGAAAACCTGAGTCGTGAAATAGTGCGTCAAATTTCGTGCTGATCGCAATTCGATAGACGGAGCCGGTAGATCTGGGAGGCCAGTCTCACCCATCTTATTGATTTCAAGCGACTTGGCGTCTCCATCACTGGGTAACACTACCGCGCAACGCTGGCGATATTACGGCGTCCAGTGAAGGTGAAACGTCCGGGAAAATTGCGATAAAGGGTGCTGTTGCTTCACGATAACGCACGTCCCCATATCGCAAATATCGTAACGCAGAAGTTACGCCAACTCAAGTGGGAGCTACTAGAGCACACGCCCTTTAGTTGTGATCTGTCCCCATGTTATTATCACGCCTTTAGCCCCTTGAAAAAAGCATTTAATGGCAGTTACGGGCTTCTTCACGCAGCAAGACAAGGTGTTTCACGGAACGGGTATCTTCAACATGGTGCCTTGGTGGAATGACTGTCACATAGCTCAGGACGATTTTACCTGATTGGCATACCGATTCAAGATTCTTCGGAAACTTCTCGATCCGCCCTTAAAATACGGTTTAGGAACAGAGCTCGTAAAAAAATTTAAAAAAATAAATAAAAAGGAACCTAACCAACAGGGACTGGATACAAGTGTCATACGTTGTCAGTGACAGCTGTTTTCGAAAACTACAGGAATTATTACTGTCAGCGAATAAAGATTTGTTTTAGACCCGCCAGGTTAACCGAGCGCGCTAACGCGCTGGTTCCTGGACTCGGGTAGGCGAGCCGGCCCCGGATCGATTCCGCCCGGCCGATTAACGACGAGGGCCGGTGTGCTGGCCAGCCTGGATGTGGTTTTTAGGCGGTTTTCCACATCCCCCAGGTGAATACCGGGATGGTCCCCACCTCCCGCCTCAGTTGCACGGCTCGCAGACATCGGAACACTTTCGCACTATTCCACAGATTACACTAGTCGCAGACAGTTGGGTACACTAATTCCTTCCCAGGGGGCTATGGGGAGGCGGCAGGAAGGGCATCCCCTTCAACTAACATTGCCACATCCGATTAACCATGCCGACCCTGCGTAGCCGCGGGAAAAACGGCACAAGCAAAAGAAAGAAAGAATGAAGATTTGTTTTAATCAGTTAAGGAGCGACCGTTGCGCAGGGAACTGCTTGCAGTAGACATTTGGAGTCCGCTAAAGGCCATTTTCCATAGCGGCACACAGAATTGCAGGTCTTCAACTGGACAGTGTTTTGCCTCTTCTCAACTGACGCAAAGAGTCTTCAGCAGCGACTATCTAATAAGGCGTTAAACCACTTTATGCAGAGGGTGTAGGTCAGGTCGGAGGCGGTTCTGTGATGTTTTCATTCCACTAATTGCGCCCACTAGCATTCAGTTTGTCATTAACATGCACCAGGATGTTTACTTCCACCAAGTGTTCCCGTTTCTTCTACTCACATTATGTGACCACAACCAGTGTTAGATATCAGTGTGCTACAATTATTTATATCTACATATATACTCCGCAAGCCACCTGACGGTGTGTGGCGGAGGGTACCTTGAGTACCTCTGTCGGATCTTCCTTCTATTCCAGTCTCGTATTGTTCGTGGAAAGAAAGATTGTCGGTATGCCTCTGTGTGGGCTCTAATCTCTCTGATTTTATCCTCGCGGTCTCTTCGCGAGATATTCGTAGGAGGGAGCAATATACTGCTTGACTCCTCGGTGAAGGTATGCTCTCGAAACTTCAACAAAAGCCTGTACCGAACTACTGAGCGTCTCCCTTGCAGAGTCTTCCACTGGAGTTTATCTGTCATCTCCGTAACGCTTTCGCGATTACTAAACGATCCTGTAACGAAGCGCGCTGCTCTCCGTTGGATCCTCTCTGTCTCTTCTATCAACCCTATCTGGTACGGATCCCACACCGGTGAGCAGTATTCAAGCACTGGGCGAACAAGTGTACTGTAACCTCCTTCCTCTGTTTTCGGACTGCATTTCCTTAGGATTCTTCCAATGAATCTCAGTCTGGCATCTGCTTTACCGACGATTAATTTTATATGGTCATTCCATTTTAGATCACGCCTAATGCTTACTCCCATATAATTTATGGAATTAACTGCTTCCAGTTCCTGACCTGCTATATTGTAGCTAAATGATAAAGGATCTTTCTTTCTATGTATCCGCAGCACATTACACTTCAATTGCCATTCCCTGAACCATGCGTCAATTCGTTGCAGATCCTCCTGCATTTCAGTACAATTTTCCATTGTTACCGCAGAATCATCCGCAAAAAGCCTCAGTGAACTTCCGATGTTATCCACGAGGTCACTTATATATGTTGTGAATAGCAACGGTCCTACGACATTCCCCTGAGGCACACCTGAAATCACTCTTGCTTCTGAAGACTTCTCTCGATTGAGAACGACATGCTGCGTTCTGTTATCTAGGAACTCTTCAATCCAATCACACAATTGGTCTGATAGTCCATATGCTCATACTTTGTGGGGAGCTGTACCAAACGCCTTGCGGAAGTCAAGAAACACGGCATCTACCTGTGAACCCGTGTCTATGGCCGCAGACTACAGGTGGTAGTACTAGCAGTGGAGGATATATACGCGGCCCCACGGATAACAGTGCAGTCGTCGTCGTAACGAGGAAACTGAAAGATTTTTCAAACGTGCAAAATGGCATTACTATTGGCTTTCGGGGCAAAGTTTTGTAAACTCTTCGCGTGCCGCCGTCGTTAAAGTATACAGCGTGTGGCAAAATGTCACTATCCAAAACTGGCGCCGAAGCGACTGTTGTGCACCAAGAGCCACAGATGACCGGAGTGAACAACGGTTGCAGATATTTGTACAGGCGAATGGACGTCCAACTGTTTAGCAACTAGCCGGCCGGATGAACGAAGAGGCTACCAGCCATGTTGGTCACTGTTCATCGGCGACGAAGGCTGGAATTTCGTCTTTCCATACGAATCACGTTTTATGCTCCATCAGACAGAAAGCAGACTCCTTGCAAGGATCCATGCTGCAGGAGGGAGCGTTATTATCTGGGGAATGTCTTCGTGACTTTCCCTGTGTGACCTCGTCATTGTGGAAGGCATAATGGATCATTATAAGTATGTATCTATTCTTGTGGACCAAATCCACCACAACATGCAGTTTTTTTCTCCTCGGCACTGTGACATCTTCCAGCATGACAATACAACGTGTAAAAAAGCTCGATTTAAATCCAACCGAGAATCTGTAGTATCACCATGATCAGGCCGTCGGGACATTCATTCTCAGACGAGGAACCTAGTGAAGCTGGCCACGGCATTGGAGTCGGCCTGGCTGTACATCCCTGTCGATACTTTCCAAAATCTCAGTGACTGTCTTGCTATAAGTGTCGCAGTGGTCCACTCCGCAAAAGTGATTATTCAGGCTTGTGATAGGTGGTCACATTAATGTCACTGGACATTGTGTAACTTCATGATCGCTGTTTCCTAATATGGCAACGCCACTGTGCCAAGGGCTGCAATCAAATGTTCCCGATTTCATGAACTCTAGGGCAACCTACCGAACCCCGACTGTGGCGTTAAATTGTGTAATCTCGTGGAAAATGTATTGGAGTATTTGAAAAATTGAGTGAACCGTAGCAGTTAACGTCCTACAGGATACATTCACTTTTGTTTTTAGTTGCATATGACGTGTCTAATGAAATTTAGGAAATTTCTTGTTCATCGGATTGAAGCCATTATGAAGGCTAGTGTGGTGTCTCCTGAGGGCGACTAATTACTTATCCAGTGTTGTTACTTCCCACCTGGCTTCACCCTGCACTTAGTATACGTCAGCCGTATGATTCCGTGAATCGACCATCGTGGCTGTGATCATTGTGACACCAAAACTGAAAGCAGTTGTGACTGTATACGCGTGAAAAGTATTTTAATGAAGTCAATACCAAATAAACCACTGCTGATTAACACGTTTGCCAATGAGATGCCGTTGTTCATTTATTGTTTATGGACTAGTGAACATCCCATTACATGTGTATTGTTGATTTTTATGTGACTCAAATCTTACATTTCCATTTTGATTTTTAATGAACATTGATACTGTATCTTCTATTTGCTAAGGAGTACTGTGCTCATGCTTTAACCAATGTCGCAGAAGTAAAGCACATTGCAGTATTTTTATAGTATTTTATTGTAACTATTCCAAAGACCGACTGTCTGATACGTGAAATGTTTAACTGTGTATAAATAATTTTTTTATACAGAGGTATATTTCTTAATTCTATGATTGCATTAACTGTGTACATAGGTGCCTTATATTTCTTTCTTTCTTTGTGTGTGTGTGTTTTTGTGTGTGTGTGTGTGTGTGTGTGTGTGTGTGTGTGTGTGTGTGAGAGAGAGAGAGAGAGAGAGAGAGAGAGAGAATATTTGCAGTCACATTCTCTCCCTTGCGTGAAGTTTCCTTGTACTCAAAATGCATTAATCTTTCACTGATTTTTATATCCTTTTTTGCAACACATTTCTTCCTTATTTTTGTCATTGATGAGCAATTAATCATCATGCCTAATATTTAACAAACTCATTATGTGAACACTCAAAATTTGTATGCATTGATTCAAAATCAACTTTAATGCACAATAATGTAAAAAATTTTAAAGCCACGCAGGAAATTATTCATGTAGTTTATGTTTACATTTATTATTATTTATGAATTAGTTTCTTCAACTAGGCCAAAAAAAGACTGATTCATTATTCACTGATTACAGATTCTGTTTTGATTTGAGGAAGAGTGAGAGATCTCAAAAAGACAATAGATGTAATATTTCAAGGAAATGCCATTACTCCTACGATGATGTACTAATGGAAGATACGCAGTAAACACACACACACACACACACACACACACTCACGTTTCGCACCTCTAATACATAGTGCTTATCATAAGATAAAGATCTGCAAAGTAAGAAAAGAGCATTGAATGACACCAAGGAAAAAAAGAGGAACATTTCTTTAAAGACCCAGGCGAACCAAAGTATTTTCCGTGAATGTAGCCCAAGCGTTGAAAAACTATACCCGTAACCATCTAAAATAACTTAAATACCTGCAGTCTGTTGCCCTAAGTTGGCACTCTGACATAGCAAAGTCACAAAATAGATATTTCTGGAGGCAAAGGTTTTGTAGCATTTCATTTCGAGTCCCTGAGGTTCTCCAACCGGACAGGAAGTGCAAGAAGTTCAAATAGGTGGACTGAATGCTCTCTGTTTTGTCAGACGCTTTGATACATTTGGATACAAGAATCCTCAGACATTGTTGTCTTCCTCTATGGGAAGTAGTTGGTATATTTTATGTTGGATAGACTTGTTCAGCAGATCTGGTTAACTGGTGAATTGTCAAGAGTTTCTGGCTACTGTGCTTGCTCCAATTATACCCAGTACTACCATAGCCGATGGTGAATGAATCAGAATTTTGATGATTATTTATGACACACTGTAAATCTAATGTCTGTAAAGCATTTTCTTTTAATGTAGTTGGCTAGGGCCTATAATTAATTTCCTTGCTATGTATACAAAAATTTGTATGTCATTGTTCTTAATTTATTTGTGAATGTTTACTCATCATGGTGCACGCCCCTCTCCTGGCAGACAGGGACATACCAACTAATGGTCATATGGTGCTAAATGTTGTCAGCCTCCGCCACACATCGCCAGGTGGTTCAAATGGTTCAAATGGCTCTGAGCACTATCGGACTCAACTGCTGAGGTCATTAGTCCCCTAGAACTTAGAACTAGTTAAACCTAACTAACCTAAGGACATCACAAACATCCATGCCCGAGGCAGGATTCGAACCTGCGACCGTAGCGGTCTTGCGGTTCCAGACTGCAGCGCCTTTAACCGCACGGCCACTTCGGCCGGCCATCGCCAGGTGGCTTGCGGAGTATGGATGTAGATGTAGATGTAACATCGTCGGCCTATGTTTGAGCTACCGATTCAGTATCGAAGATAGTCACCACTCATACGCCATTGTTCAGCTCACATATCAATACCTCTATACCTAGCTTGCGAGAGCATTGACTTTGACTGTTGCGTGCGTGCGGCGGATTCGGTGCGCTAAAATGAGGGTGAAAGTAGGGGGAAACACGCGAACTTGCATTGCGTGGTTCGCTGCTGTAGCCCACTCGACCGTTAGCTTTGTTAAAATCTAAAAGGGACATGGCTATCAATGATTTAACATGCCACATCGGGTGATCGACCTTTCTGTGGTTGTCATATTAAAGCTCCCTTAACTGTGAGGAAATTCACACGTTTACAGTAACATGCATATTTATTCCTCTTGGCTCTGCTGCCAATGAGAAATTCGCTTCACCCTTTACGAGCGGTAGTCACAAAGCTATAATTACCCCTCGAAACAACGAACTTGCATAATTAATTTATGGTTTGTTTCCAGGTATACGTCTGCGTCCTGTCCAGCTGAAGACATACAGTTTTGAGTGCCGTTGTGAGCAACGGCCTTCAGCGAGGTCCCTGACTCCAAATGTCAACTGCAAGCTGAAATTATCGCGTCACAGTGCCGTAGAACACCGCTAGAACATGCACAACGAAATGGCGCGGTCCATCGACAAAGTGTAGTATGGTGCCATTAATACAGCATTTCAAAATGGGAAAATGCTGCAGCAATCCATATTCCATTATTTTAAACTTCCGAGTTGGATGTGGTGAAAACATAACACATTACCCTCATATTTCCTCTCCTAATTCCACAGACATCCTTCGTAGGTGTAGAGGCGAACTGCAATCAGAAGTCAAGGGATTGCCGAAAATATAGGCCGTATAGAGGCACCAAAACCATCACATGGCTATGAATACTAGAATATCTCTGATAGGTAATCGATTGTCATCCTGGCGGTGCAAAGTCGAATCCATATTTCATCTATACTACTGGCCATTAAAATTGCTACACCAAGAAGAAATGCAGATGATAAACGGATATTCATTGGACAAATATATTATACTACAAGTGACATGTGATTACATTTTCACGCAATTTGGGTGCATAGATCCTGAGAAATCAGTACCCAGAACAACCACCTGGACATTGAGTCAAACAGAACTTGGATGACGTGTACAGGTACAGCTGCCCATGCACCTTACACCACGATACCACAGTTCATCAAGAGTAGTGACTGGCGAATTTTGACGAGCCAGTTGCTCGGCCACCATTGACCAGACGTTTTCAATTGGTGAGAGATCTGGAGAATGTGCT